>NC_077223.1:95726755-95983652 GCF_024763615.1 Phlebotomus papatasi
TGTCCTGAGTTACCTTTGGTTCTGAAGTTGGCATCTAATTGGCATCTTTTTTTGTAGTATAATTTATTTATCATTTTAACAATTATTTTTTCTCGTCACTAACTCACCAAGTTGTAAAGTGATTATTTGCCTTTTAAAGACACAAAGTATTTTCATTAGCTCATTAAGTTTATGTGAAAACACTCTGTAATAGCCCTGGAAATTGTCTAATAGCTTGAAATAATGACAAAGAAGATGAAATTCAATGATTTAAAATACTCAAGATACATTATATCGACACTTAATAAGACTTGTCTCAACACTTGTGTACAGAAACACTTTTTTAAAGTTTATAGATGAAATAATGATTCTTAACTTTTGAGTTCTGACAATAATTATTTGCTGATAACACTTTGCTAAATGAGCAAAGTTTTTGCAATTAAATTGATCACAGTAAATTTTCTATTGTTTTATTCGGTGTGTTATCAAAATCACATTAAAAAAGTATTATTCTCTACCAAAAAGTTGCTCACATTATGTAGATATTCTGACATTTCGTGCCATTTCCAATACTTATTTTATGTCTTATTATTCAGATGGAGAAATCTAAAGAAGGAGAAAACTATTTGCAAGGCACTCACATGGTCGATAGTGTTTGGTGAAAACATCATTTTCATTGAATTGCAGAAATATTTCAAATCCTTTCACACAAAATGTATGTTCATTGAGGAAAGTCATGAGATTCCCAATCCACATTTAGAATCCAATGAAAATTGCATTCAAACAATTTTCCTTTCATATAAGAATGGCAAAGTCTATGAATTAAATCCTCCTTCAAATCCTTTTCTTTTGCAACAATTGCATTCCACCAGTGATTCTATTTTGGTCAAAATTGTACAATTCCACCCAAGTGCCATCCACTGCAGCTTCATGCCAATTTTGCTATCTTCTCGACAACATTTAATTTATGGAGCGTTTTTCCCATTCATCAATTGCAATCAACAACTTTACAATTCCCTTAAAAGGCTTGCCAGCGCATGTTTCTCCACTCGACATCTTTTCGCTGTCTTGGAAGAGAATGGGTTTTGGGTTTTCTATGTTGCGAAAAGAGGCAGGATTAAGTGGAAGAAAGGATGCGAAATAGCATGAAATAAGTGATGCATTTTAAACAATAACACAATGGACACTGCTGTACAAGTACCTCTGAGTAATTTACTAAAATGTTACAACACTTTTTTCCATTAATCCCCTTTACCGTTATTTTTTCCTCCTCTGGCTCAAGGTACAATTTCAATTTTCAAAGCTGTCGAGTACGAATTTGTGAAAATTGCAGAACGGAAAATGCCCCTTAAACTTATTCAGCACAATAAACAACATATAAACTTTATTCGAGGTTATATTATGTTCTTTGTTGCAAATTCACCTCTTCAAGATATAGAATTTCTCCCTTTCTGTGTGGGTGGGAATTTTTCCTTTCTACAATTGCATTTTAATTCACCCTTGTGCGTCTCTTTTTCTCATTTTCTATTTTTAGGTGTACTCCGCCCAACAAGAGTAATGACTACCAGAAGATTTATTCAGACTGGTGTCACGAATTCGAAAAATATAAATCAGCAATGAAATCTTGGGAGAAGAAACAAGCGGTAAGACTCGTGTACCAATGTGTTTTGAAAAATAAATTACACATACTCTCGATATTGATGCACTTTTTAATTAAATTTACGTCTCGTTCCAATCCTTGTAGCAATGTTCATCGCGCCAAAACTACAGCAATCAACATCCGAATGATGTTTTTCACAGAAATCCCAACGTCTGATACTGAGGTAAGTTCATTGAATAATTATAAATGATTAAATTCTTCCATAGGAATTGCACATGGCTAAAATGGAATTGTTAAATTTACTATCTCTCTATCGTACAAAAATATACTTATAAAAATACTAGGTCAATTTTTAGGTCAAAGTGGATTATTTAGTATTCCGTATATTCGCAACCGTAATGTCACAATCGAAAAGTGTCTCGGCTGCGAATTAACCCTTTAGTCCTTAAAAGACGAGAGGTTCAAAAACTTGGGGTGAGAAAAAAATAATTTCTCTGACTATTTACATAAAACCATAACTTTAAAGTTGTAAAAAAATACTACTTGTCTATCATCAATTACCCGATCTTATTATTCACAGATCTTGAAAAATTCAAAGATCTATTTGAAAAGCCAAAAAAGAGACACTGTTATACGGGTTTCAGACCTAAGGCTTAGCCATAAGGCTTAACTTCTCTAATTTCTTCTCAGTCAGATTTTTTTTGGATAGTGACTTGAAAATGGACTATTAAGGGGAATGAATCTATTTGAATCAGAAGAACATATTAAATAGGTTGCTCTTTAGGATTTTAGGACCTTCGGAAACTAGGCTAAACCTCTAGTCTAAAGACGGTCTTACTTCTTGATAATTCCGCAAGGTGGCTGAAGTACATCTTGTTCGAATTTCGAAGTGTTAAAATGTGTCAGTCTCTACTTTGTTATGAAGTCTCTACTTTATTCTTTCTGTCCCATTATTTAATTACTCTATACTCACTGAGTAACTCTTTTTTGAGCTTTTTAGTGCAATATTTCATAAATTTTCCCCACTTTGTTAGAAAATTTAGTATGAAAATTCGAAATTGAATTTGAATTATTCGAACATCAACGACTTTTTGTGCAAATAGAGTTCCATTTACCTTTTATCCAAGACACTGGAGAATCAAACTTTGTTTGTATTTGCACCCAATCGGTCTTAAACGGTTCAATTGCACTATAAACAGAGCCAATTTAAAAAGGAACGTTTCAAAATACATCTCGCTGTGTCTTGGAAAATTTTCTCTATTTGTGGAGGAGAATGTTTTGTGTTTACCGATCTTCAGAAAAATTCAACCCTTAAAAACACATTTGTGATGTTGGGAATTCTTCCAAAAATCATTTAATCTCTTTAGAGTTGTGCTACTTCAGAAATTATTCGCAGTTTAATTAGAACCTGTGACTGGATGTGTCTTTTCGCCATGTGAAATGTCGGAATTATTCGTTTTTTTTTCCAATTATTGCCTCTTACGTTCTGACAAATTTTACCCCGAGTGGTAATGTTTGATAAATCTGAATCTGGAGGAAAATCACTTTGAAAAATTCGTAAACGAACAACAGATTCATGTTCAGGATATCTAAATTATACAGCAAACGCACACTAATGCATCAATTTCAGAAAGTAAGTTTATGAAAATTGATATCTTCCGAAAGCCAAATATTTTAAAAACAGGGCTCAAAATTTTAATATACTTTTTTTCTATATTTCTTGCTCGAATTCCTTAAAACTTTTGACGTTTATTGAGGTTCATGAAGGCGATCTATGATAAAAATTTGCAGCCTCGGTCTCTTTTTGCTTGGAAGATATCGAATTTTAAAATTGTAGAATTGACAAATTTTACCCCAGTGTCCCCTACAATTTGAGGCATTTGAGATTTTCTCATTGTTTCAAGTAAACAAAGACAAAACAAAGACAAGAAAAGGAACAGCTTTTGTTTCTTTTGAATCTCTAAAACTATGAGAAAATCTAAAATGTCCCAAATGGTAAATGGTTCCAAATTACCTAATTTTACTCTACAAATAAACAAAAAAAAATTTTTTGGTCAGTAATGGCTCCGGATCAAATTTTTGGATCAGGAAAATTAAATAAAATCAAAATTTACATCCTGTTCTTTATTAAAAATCTTGGATATCTACCCTACTCTCTCGCACTCTTCTTTTGAACATAACCTCAAATTAAGTTCACTTCAGTCCAATTTTGAATCCAACAGAGTAGGATAGACTTATGCAAATCTCGGTGAGCATCGAGGGTGTAAGGTAGCTCAGAAAAACCAGATTTTCCTAAATCTTTCGGATCGGACTCCAAGCCTTCCTTTGTAGTAAAATTTTAAGATTTTCTAGCTTTGTCAGATTTGTTAAATAAATAAAGTGCCAATATTTAAAGACAGACTTTAGTAGGGCGTAACGAAAACGCAAGTTGATATCATTTACCGTTTAAGCTCCAGAGCGGTGACAAGTTGGAAAAAACCGATTATGTGTAGCTGCTGTGACTTTAAGTTCGAGTAGTAAAATACTCAGTGATTATAAAAAGAATTGTAATGCAACAGGAACATTATGAGCGAAAACTTACTCTCGAGATAGTTCGAAATTCGAACATGAATTTTTCAGCCTATACACAGAAGAAACAAAAAATAAATTATGTTCTTCTTTGTCTTTCAAAACCGATCTGCGAATTTTTTAAACTTCAGCTGTGAATGAAGCAACTAACTCCAATACCTCTAAACATTGTCTCATTTGGGTTAAGGATGTGATCATTTCAATAGCCTTTAAAAAGCTGAGATTTTCGAAATTACGGCAAAAATAAATTAATAGTACTCTCCTTTCGAACGTTCGTGCCTTCGAATACAGTGCTGTCTCTCTATATGCACACTCTCTATATGCACAGCTTTTGTGTCGGTTGCATTCAAAATCAATTTGTTTACATTTTGACAAAGTAATAAAGAAAATTATTTTCTTGGTAACTAATTTTTCTTGTTTTTAATTTTCTTAATTTTATTTTTTTCTGTCTCATATTATATTTAAAATAACACGGGAAATTCTAGAACAATAAAAAAAATGATAATTTATTAGAAGAAAGAAAAAAACCGTTGGGAATTTCAAAAAAAAGTTGTGCATATTCAGAGAGAGAATTGTCAAAAAAAAAAGTACCCAAACTGTGCATATAGAGAAACAGCACTGTATTGTAAATTTCTTTTATGTTTCCTAAAAGACTTACACGTTATTGTCAGATGATTATCAATAATTGATAAAAAGCTAATATTTAGGCGAAGTATATTATTCGAAGGCATGAACGGAGGGAGAGTACTGTCCCCTACTTATATTGATATTTTGGCACAATTGGATAATTATTAATTCAAAGCGATATTACAGACAATAGCATTTTAGAGAGCTGCATGACACTTGATTATGTTCTGCGCCACACAATATGCATAGATCATTGTATTCGAACACCTCTTTGAAATATACCTACAATGTCGACACCTGTAACAATAATTTATCAATTTCTCTCCTAGTACTAATATTTCTTATTTTCCTTTTCAGGCGTCATAAGTACTTAAAGATTTTCTCCCGCGAAAAAAGAACTGATAGATCATAAGATTTGATCACAGATTTAGAACCATAAGAGAGCATATATACAAATCACCCAATTTTAGTATCAACGTGGAGAAATACGAAAGAGATGGAGTTAAATTGATCGAGTGAAAGTGAGGATGTTGTGAGAAAAATAGTTTTTTCTTTAGTTTAGAAAATTTAATAATTTTGAGTTTAAATAAAAATTGAGATAATGTGAAAGAAAATATTGTATGGAAAAAAGTGTAAAATTAGAAACAACGTATTAGATCAGAAAAGAGTAACAATTGACGTGAATAACAAAAAAAACAGATGTATTTTAAAAAGAATAAAAATTAAAGAATAAAAACAAAGAATGAGTGTGAGAGATATATTTTTATTACACTTAATGGATAAAAGCAATATTTTTAATTTGTTCAATAGATGAGAGACAGAAAAATAATTTCGATGTAAAAAAAATAAGTGAGATGAAAAGAAAAAAATGTTTCTTGAGAAAATGTTTAAACTCGAATTTAACGCATTAGTTACGGGATTTAGACACGTGAAAAAGTAGACTAGCTTTTTTACAGATAAAATATTTCATTTTTTTTAAATAAATTACTTTTTGTAATTTTTTCTTTTTGATCATCTAATATAAAAATTATTAGTATTTTTATGACGATTTTTATAAATATCGAGCTTCTATTCTTCAATTTTATTCATTTTTTTTTTAATCAAAAAAGTTTTTCTTTTGGAATAATTTTGAGATATTTCTGACAAAATATACAAAAAAAACGAAAATAACATTTTATAAGGAATCAACTGTTTATGAAAAAAACAATTATATTGCCACCAATTTTTAACTGTAAATACCTTACAAATATTTTTTCGTTGTACTGTATTCATGGGAGGATTAGTGGAAGCTAACTATAAAATAAAGAAAGAAAATAAATAAATAAGTTAAATTTGTTCTGTAAGATTAAATCTTAATAAGTAAGAATATCTGTACATTAAGGGCTTTGACAGATGATAAAGTGACACGAAGATACTTTATAGACATAAGCAATAATAGGAATTTCATGTGACTTTTTGAGTTATCCTGAAGCTCTGTACGAAAGAATTATAAAAAAAAAATACAGTAAAACAATTTGTATTATTTCCCACTTAGACTTAATAAAAGAGAAAAAAAATCTTTTAAGTATTGTGAAATGAATAAAAAAAAACCCTGGGAGATTTGTCAATCCTTCTAACTCCTTTTGTCATAACTGTCACATTTGAATTTTTGAATTGCGTTCAACCAGTGGACACTGTGATAAATTTTTGGAATTGTCTTTATCAGTTCATGTAAAAACTACTATAAGAAATAGTTAAATTAAAACGCACATTGACTTTCATTACAATATACTTTTAAAGAATTCTTTAGAAATACTTTAAAAAAAAAACAACCTCAAATAATTTTGTGACATGGATTTTGTTGATTGATAAATCTCTCAAAACTTGTAACTTTCTTCAATATATAAACGCAGAAAACAATCAACTTAGATTAAGAGAAAAGAGAAAGGAATGATAATAATCAGACAAAATGAGAGGTAAATAATTTAAAAGAAAATGCTACTAACTCTATTAATCATTCTGTGTATTAAAACGAAAAAGATGGAAACAATGTAATAAACATTTGTGAGAGAATCTGCTCTTTTTCTCTGTAATTTAACACAAACACATAACATGAACACATTTAATTATTTTTCTTTTCTTCCAAAACAAGCTGAAAAGAAGATTTTTTGAATAAAAAAAAGAAAATAAACGGAAAACTGATGAATTCGTAGAAAAAAAATCTTGCAAAATACGGAAAACCCTTGCACTGTAAAAAGCATAAACTTTTAATATTCTCTAAAAATTAAGTGCTTAATTTTTACCTAATTCACCGTACTTCATATTTTTTCTATTTGTTAATGTATGAATGTGGTGATAGCCTGTGAAACAAAAAAAAACAGAAATAAAATATCGAAGTGAATTTGTTATAAAAAAGATGAGGAAAAAGAATTAAACTTACTAGCTATATAATAAACATGATGAAAAAGAGGTCATAAAAGAGCAGTAGAGAAAAAAAAATCGTGTAAAATAGTATTTAACATGAAAGTGAAGAGATAATTTAATAAGTAAAGATTAAGAAATAAAATGAAATAATGACGAGAAACCCTGTAGCTTCTGCCAATTTAATGAATGACAAGACAACACAACACGAAACACTACATTTCTTATAAATTAATTATTGATGATATATAGCTGAAGTAATTTATATAAAAGTTCTATTGTAAAGTCATCGGAAACACAAATTGCAGAAATTCTATTAAGAAATGGAAACAGATAAGCAAATCAAAGAAAATCGAACAAATTTCTTTAAAAAATACAACTCCAAGTTCCAGTGTACACCGAAAATTCGAATCGTGTACAAAAGTAATTAAGTTACTCTTAAAACAAAATGATTTAAAATGATTTATTGCAACCTCAAAATATATTATCATAATTAATCATGACCATTAAGATGGAAAATAACACACACATACATCAAGAGAACCATAAAGTTTTAAAAAAAAAAGATGGCATAGTTTCTAAGTCCACTTCAAGACAATTTCTAAATAAAAGACAAAAAAAATAACAAAAAATAGTAAATTTTCATCTGCTCCACCAAACAAAACACATCAAATCTCATAAAACAATCATTATTCAAATTTTATGTATAAAAAAAATATGCTAAATGAGAGAGAAACCTAAATAATTAACACATAAGAAAATTTTTAATTAAGATTCTGTTCTGAAAACTTAATTAATTTTCATCGTAACATCAATGGAAATTAAAATGAGAAAATTCACTCAAAAATATATTCTAATTTTCTAAAATTATTACTTAAATTTATTATTAGTTTTGAAGAGTAACTGAACGAATTTTGCATTTATAGATTTTTATTTTAACAAAACCATTTATAATTTGATTAGATATTAAGTTAAAAAAATAAAATGTATTTGTTTACTTAAGAAGGACAGAACCCATAAAAACATTAGATAATTTTTCATGAATTAATAAAAAGTTATAAAATAATTTACAAAGTCTTTTGTTATTTCTACTATTTGGCAAAAATATTTTCTAACAGTGCAACTGAGCGCAAGTGTGTCCAGGCTGAGCGACGTGTGTCTCCGCTGATTGGGACTCATTCCACATTCAAAAGTTCTTCATTCATTTTCTCAACGTCCATTTTTAAGTTAACCCTTTAACGACGAGACAGTTTTCGCGGACCGAAAATCAGCAATAAAAATGAAAAAGATGTACAGTAGACTCTCTCTCAAATGGGCATTTTGGGAGAAATATCATCCGGTTTATCGATAGATTTAGGCGTCAAAACCTTAGTAAATTCCACAAAAAGCGCTCAATTATAAAGGATCACGATAAAATAGGACGAACTACAGCGAATTTGAGCAAATTAAGGTAAATGTACCAGCGATCGTCAGTGTTCCTCGGATCGGAAGGTTGTCCCGCGTATCGGCACCCCAAAATAAAATATACTTTTGAAAATTATTCACTGTATTTCAGTAATTTTCTTTAGCAAGATGCATCACGTTAGTTCATATTTAATCTAGAGAACCAATTGTCTCGTCGAGTTTCAAACAAAATTGCTATTATTTACCTAATTTATTAAATCACTGTATCAGAGTCTTAGCAAAAAATCCGCCATTCATCACTTTCTTAATATTTCACGCGAGAATTTGTCTGCAAGAATATGAGGAATTAGGTTTGATTAAAATGATTTACAAATCTGTGGTAATTAAAAAATGAATATTCAGAGGCTCTAATTTCACTATCAATACACTTTTTCAATTGTTTCGGCAAGGAATATTGAAAATAAATTATTTTTTGCGAACAAGTACGTTTTCTTTCATCTGTTCCTCGAATCAGCACATTTTTTTTCATGGAAAATTGCCCTCAGCTGTCATCTTCACAGCCATTATTAGATGTTTTTGTTGTGATAGAACAATTTACCAGTAAAAGATTCATTAAATTTAACAATTTTAGAAGTTTTATCATGTGAATACACAGTACACCGTGTAAGGATGACAAAGAACCTTCAATGAAGCCTTGTAGAGTGATTTAGATGCCAAGAAAGCAGGAGAATTCTAATCAAAAACGTCTGCCGATCCGTGGCTCACCCCCTTCCGATCCATGGAACACCTGATTAAGTCCCTTCCGATCCGTGGAACACACTGCATCCTTGCATTTAAATCTATATATTATTAATTTTCGCAAGTAATAAAAGCGTAAATACACGGAAATAGTTAAATGGATAACTAATGTATCAATTGGCATACGAAAAACTACCAAATAGTGTTTTGGGGCTCATATTTTCAGCTAAATATGAAGCATGTCTCTTAACATTCCGATCCGTGGTACACTTCCCTTAGTTTGATAATTAAAAGTGAAAATTGTCAACAAAATTTTTCGCCCGATTGAAAAAGAGCCGATTGAGCGAGAGTCTACTGTACAAAATCAGTAAAAGGTCTTACATCTAGCCTTAGAAAATCCAATCGGTGTATTTTTTACCTCTATGTGCGACAGGAACAAAAATAGCTTAAAAATTTAAGTAATTTTCCTAACAATACCAATGAATGATAATGAAACTTCATTTTCATTTTAATGAACAATATTATGTTTGAGTATTGTAGTTTCTTTTTCCAAAACTGTTTTGCATTAAAAAAAATTGGAAGTATAAGAAATCATTAAGATTAATTTTCATTATGACAATTTAAAAATTCGTCAATTTTTAAGCATAAAAATATACTATATAGCCAATAGCTGGATACTAGCAAAAAATATTCTAGATACCTTCAACCTTCTACTTTGCAATTACGTACAAACTTAAGAAAAAAAAATAACTTTAGAGTCAGGAAAAATTATTTCTTTTATGGGACACCGGTCTTCCAATCGTCCTTAAAGGGTTAATTTCTTGAACAATTAAGTCACCGTGAGATAGCAAGTAGCAACTACATTTCCGAGCGACGCATTTTGCAATGTGTTAATGACACGTTCTCTTACAAATCAGCAGAGGAAAATGGTAAGAAAATTGTATTGATTCCCTCCCCTATATCATTGTTCTCTGATGGGATTCCAGGGCAGTGCTAAAATCATCTCCCTAGTTTTGTCGTTTAATTTAGAAAGCCAAGGTGTTTATATGAAAAAATTATACAAACCAATTAAAATAAAATCTTACAATCAAACTAACTTAACGACCTTCATGGTGAAACAGGTGTGAGGTAACAAAATAAAATTAAGTTACGTTTAAGTTAAAAAATTTTATATATGACATTCAAATGAATCAAATTCTACTTCTTTTTATGCTTAATTGGTTTCGAATAATAAACGGAGCCTGAATTAGAAGGTCAAAAGAATCGCCTTTTATTATTGCTTAATCGCTTAAATCGATAGATAAATTAACTAAAAATTTACCAAAGAAAATTTTAAAAACTATTTCAATGTATTTCCGAAAATACAGAAAAAGCGCAAATGAGCACTGAGCATATACGCAAGAGCTCGGGAGAACGCTCAAAACTTTGCGACGCATTTTCTCTCCTTTTTATTTTTACGATTTTGCGAATTTTCGGAACAGATCGCTGAAGAAACTTACAGACTGATTGATATGAATAAAGTCTTGTATTCTGTAGAATTAAATTCTCTTCTAAAATTGAATCTAAGTTGTTTAAAAAATAAATAAATATGTTTTACAATATATTAAAGACAATATTTTATCCCAAAATATATATTCTTTGTTTAATCCTTCATACAGTTTCGGTTTAACGACCTTCTCCAGTTTTCCTTGGTTTAAGTATGAAAAATGCATTTTTTTAATTTATTTTTTAATTACTCAAGGGCTTATATTTAATTCCTTTCTCATCTAAGACAATGAGATAATCTAATAAAATTCACTCTTTACTGACCTAAAAATCCCTACAAATCTTCAATAAATGCTGATTCTATCTGATAATCTCCTGGATGTGAGGTTGTTTGTGGGTACCGTGGGTATCATCGCAAAAGGGTCGCATTTTAATCTGTTTGCAGTTGCTCAATCAGTCCTCTTCAGCCTGATTCGGTGCCGACTTAAGGCTCCAGGACGTTTTTGGGGGAATTATAATTCCCAAAATTTTGGAATAATAACTTGAAACAGTAGGGCGTTAGACCACTGTCTTTCACCGTAATTCACAGAGATCCTGGGGTTTCCGGATTCTATGTTCCGGAAGTAGAATCGCTACGTCGAACAAGAGTAGCTCGCCAACGCTTTTTATCCTCCTGTACGTTTCTCTCTTAAACAAGTGTATGACCAAGTCATTTGAATATCTAATTATGACAATTTAGGTCTAATTATTAGGAAGTGCTGCAACAAAGTGTTCTAGGGAACTCATTATTCTGCCATTTTACAAAATACTTTTTCTAAAAAGAAAATTATACTTAAATATTTTAAATATGTATAAAAGTATTCCAAAAATTTCATGAAACTTTATCATTTCCTTCTGCTCAAAAAAATCAGAAAATCATCCAAATTTTGGTCTTTTAAGGCCTCTACACACTAGGAGAAATTTCTTTAAAAAAAAATGAATTTTTAAAGACAATTTCCCCTATCTTTGTAGGTATAAACGGTAGAAACGTCAATTTTTTAAAAAAGGCAATTTTGACGAAAGTTGCTTCTATTGTGTAGACACCATTAACTCTGACTTTCTTTAAAAAAAATATTACATGTTTGTCTTGTAGAAAGAAAAACGGGAGCGACATTTAACTCGACTAGATTACTCATTACAATTAAATCAAAATAATACGTCTAACAAAAGGCTTATTTTTGTGAATTTGTGTTTATTTCAATAACTTTGAGCAAAACCTCATTTTGTAATCACCTATCTCACTCCTAAAATGGTTTTGCTATACGTTTATAAAAAGTTCTAAGACCTCTAAAAGTGACTGTAAGTATTCATGTATTTATACTGAAAGTAACTTACTGCCGTACTCTAAAAAAAACGAGTAGGGGAAAGCGCGCTACCTTCGGACAACTCCAGCTTTGGACAATTCCAGTTTTTCTCTATGTTCCTATAGATTTCACCCATATAGCTCTTTTCTGAAAATTTGAGGCATTGGACTAGCTATTAAAATATAATATTGTAATGGGTCAAATTCATTTATAACACTTTGAAAGAAAAATGATTTTTGCGAAGGATAAATCGTTCGAAGGTACCGCGCTTTCCCCTAAGTATTTTTATGATTTCTTGAAATATTTGTTTGAAATTATTTGTATGAAATTTTGTTTGAAATATTTGTTTGTTTGAAATTTATCACTAAAATAACAAAGGTCTACAATGAAAAAAAAATCTAATGAAGTGTTGGGTGATTTCAAAAATGTTTTTAATTTTTTTTCACGTAACCTTTCTGAAAATTTATGTGTTTTTTTTCTTCTTGTTGTTTTGCTTTACTTTTTTGATCATATCCGTTGGTAAGTTTAAGAGTCGTACTACAGCTTTGGACAAATGCTTAAAATCTGTAAAGCTACCCCCCTGGCCCCTAGGGTGGAATAATAAGGTTTTCCTACAAATTCCAAAAAAATGCCTTGGGCTGAGGTTTTGAAGAATTATTTATATAATAAACTAAACTGAAAATTTCCTAGATTTTACTGAGAAATTTATCCTGAGTTAACAGTTTAAATTACCATAGGATTTATTATTACATTAATTCAGACTAATTTCTTTGACTATAGTTAAATATTATTGGCAAAGGTAAAATTAATTTGAAATACCATTTTTAAATATTGCTTACCAAAATTTACCTGCTTACCAAATTTACCAATTTACTTACTAAAAATATTTAGAGCATGTTTTTTTGTAAGAAATTCTAAGAATTTTGTTCAAATACTGACAGACATGTGGTACTTTGTCTCAATTTTATTCGCTTTGTTTAAATTAAGATTATGGTAAAGCAGTTGGTCAAAATTGATTCCTCCTTTAACCCTTTAAGGACGATTGGGTCACCGGTGACTCAAAAATTATATTTTTTCTACGACCTTCTAAAGTTGTATTTTGCTCTAAAAAGTTAGAAACAATAATTTTTTCTGACCCTCAATTTTTGACCTTCTCGTCCTTAACTCTTTTCTCTTTTCTCGAGGAAAAAAGTTTTTTTTGGGTATTTACATTAATTGAAATCTATCTGTTCGTGCACAACATCATAATAGAAGGATGTAAGATTCTTGGCTCATTTTCTCAAGACTCCAGTTAGATTTCAATTAATGTAAATAGCCAAAAAGAAACTTTTCCCCGGGTCTTATATGACCCTAAAGACGCGAAAGAGTTAAAGGGTTAAGCAGAATATTTCAAAAAGAAAACTAAAAGTAATTTACGTTATTTTTTTCTCTATATAGGGGAAAGTACCCTTCCTTTGAACGCTTATGCCTTCGAATAATGTGAATTTCTTTTACTTTTTTAAAGATACTTACACATGATTATTACGTAATTATCAATAAATGATGATAAGCTAACCAATATTTAATAGAAATGTGTAAGTCTCTTAGAAAAGAAAATTTACATTATTCGAAGGCATGAACGTTCGAAGGGAGAGTACTTTCCCCTGTCCCATGCGTAAATATCATAATAATTTAAGACATGAAGGCAATTTATAGTAAATTTAATGGATTCTTCGGCTACCCTGGTCTCTGTTATATGGGAAGATTTCGAATTTTGAAATTTTCAGCTTGTTAATATGTACTTGTAGGCAAATGTAGTTTCTTTAAGGGTTTTGGTCTTACCGGCCAGTTTTTCAACCTTGACTCAATTTCCTGGCCTGTTTTTCAACTGACAAATGCAAAGAATGGAGGTCGTTGCCACATATAAACAAAATCTACTAAATATAAAACTTCTCCAAAAACCAAAAAAAAATCATTGAATCTTTTATGCTCTGTAAAAAAAAGCATTAATATGATTCTGAGAGGTAAAACGAGAAAATTAAATAAAAAATAAAAATAAAATGTCTGTCTATAAATGATGACTTACTGAGGGGTCACCAAACACCTGGGGAGTCATGCTAACTTATTTTCGATACTATCGACTGTCGATTTTGAAAAATTTGAGCGATAGCTGCACTTCCTGAAACTACTATAGATATTTCACGATGAATGGTCCAATAATGCGTAAAAAGTTCACATTCACTTAATGTAACAGATTTAGATTTATCGATACTGTCGATTCGACAGTGTCGAATAGTTATCATTCCACCCCTGAAGCCGTTAGCTTACCAATGTTATTCGAATTCTTAATGAATCTGCCCTAGAACAATATATATTTTTTGAATCGTGTGAAAGTACAACACTTTCCTATATAACATTTTGTAGAGAGTACGACCTATTTTAGCAAAATTAGAATTAAAAAAAGCTTCTAATGCTAGTAAAATAGCTTATTTTAAATATTTTATTATACTACTTTTTCTATTAAATACTTGAAATTGAAGAAAAGAAACGGCTTCAGTGGAGTTTTGTTCCTTAATGAAACTTTATCGGGAAATGTATTAGGTGAACTTATTCAGATATGTAGCACTACCTTCAAAAAAATATCCCCATAATTTTCCTATTAAACTTGAGAGCAGATAAAGATCTTATTGTCTTTCTATCATTCCCTGTCATCTCTGTGGAACCGACTATCCCCATTGCACACGACCACAGATGGTAAAATATTTTCTTTATTTTCTTATTATTTTAAACTCTCGTATAAAGAGGGTATCATTCAAAAAAAAATTATCCTTGAAAAGCAAACTTTGTACAAAGGAAAACATTTTTTTTCTTTGTATATCATTTAATAAAATCTAACTTACAATAAAATTTGCGGGTATTTACAAAGTCGATACTTAATTTTCATTTAGAAAAAAAAACTTATGTATATACTTGTATTACATTAAAATATTTCACAAAAAAAATGTAAATTAAATTGC
The DNA here is from genome assembly GCF_024763615.1 of Phlebotomus papatasi. NCBI lineage: Eukaryota > Metazoa > Arthropoda > Insecta > Diptera > Psychodidae > Phlebotomus > Phlebotomus papatasi. The sequence goes on from NC_077223.1 coordinate 95,741,896, forward strand.
AAAACGACGAACAATAAAATATAATGAAAAATGCATTATTCTTTTATTTATTCCATTTTATGTAAAAAAAAGGCCGAACAAGTGTCTCCTGTAAAAAATTTATTTATCCTGTTAAGTCACTAAACTTCTTGAAAGGAAAAATAACTTTTTTCATTAGCTTCGGTTTTAAAAGTTTTTCAGACACATAATTTTGCACAAACCACAATTTTTGCTCACTTCCTGCGTCAATGTTATTGCGTATTTTGTGAATTAACTTGTTGTTTTAAGAGTGAGCTAATTGAAAATTTTCTTAAACTATTCTTGTCGCTTTCCCGTGGAATGGTGGGCTCTGACTTTGGTATATTCCTCTGAAGACGTCTCCTCCGTGGTAAGATGTGGAAGAAACCGTATATCATTGGATTAATAAGGCTATTGGACATTCCGTAGAAAAATATAACCGACAGAAGAGTTTCCTTCAACTGTTGAGAAATAAAGGTTAAGGAATATTTTAAAGTTTCACTGGAAAGCCTGCAAAAAAAACCTACCTTTTCGCCAGGATCGAAAAATAGAAAAATTAGCATCATGACATAGTAGGGTGTCCAGCAGATGAGGAAAGCCAGTATGATGATCACACTCATGCGGAAGGACTTCATCTTGGCACGATGCAGAAGCTTCTGTCGCTTGTAGAGACTAGCATTGAGGACAGTGTTGGGAGCACTGGTAAATAGTTGCTCATTCTGGGCAATCTCCCTAAAACTGGCCAAATATGTGGCCACCAAGATACCCAGAGGTATGATGAACATTATGATAAGAGTAGTCAAGGAGTAGACTTTTTCTTGCCACGAACCACTCTCGTACGCGTCATAAGTGACGCACTGATGGAATTCCTCAGTAAAGGGACCCTTCTTGACACTGAACACGAACATCTATTCCAAAAAGAAGGCAATTTTAAATAAAAGGTATGGGCGTAGCTAAGAAGATGGTGACTTTTTCAATGAATAAAATGTAATTCCAACAGACCGAAAAATTGTTTTATTTTCTCCACAGTGAGTATCAAAAAAAACAGCAAATAATGATCTTTTTATAGATAAAAAATTATTAGAAATAATAAAATTGTTAATTTAACTGACATTTTCCAAACTACACCCTATCCTAAACAACTAAACTTTCTCGAAACTTACAATTTTAAAATTATCGAACATATCATCGGAACACTGCATCCAACTATAACCGTCACTTATCTCCGGCCAAATTTTAACCCTTTAAGGGCATGAGGTCAAAAATTATGGGTCAGTAAATTTTTTTTTCGACTTTCTATTCTAGAGCAAAAAATAACTTTAATTGTTGATAGGAAAAAATGATTTTTGTACTACCGGTGACCCAATCGTCCTTAAGGGATTAAAGGCACAACATTATCTTAGATTTTGACCTTAAAAGCACAAAATTTTAATAATATTTCTAAAATTGACTTAAAAATACTTTCGATCTCATGGTAAATGAAGATATACACCATGTAATAAAAAATAATAAATAAGTAGAGGGAAGATAACTACCTTCAGACGACTCAAGCTTTGCTCAACTTAATTTTTTTTATGTTCTTAGTAGATTTAAAGCATGGTTTTTTTCAGAAAATTTAAGGCATTAAACTAGCTATTAAAATATAATACTATAATGAGCCAAATTCATTAAAAACGTATTGGGCCAATCCATCTCAAGACGACCATAGGGGTACCCTTCATGGTCTTAGATGTTTTTGAATTTTATTTTCAAAATTAAAAATAACCAGTCAAACTCATTTTGAGTTCAACTTTTATGCCAAAAAATCAAAATTTTTAAACTAATTATGTTTTTTTGTTTTCTTTTAGCCAAATTCATTAAAACATGTGTCAAATGTATCTTAAAGTTTGATTTTTGTCAATAAAAGACATTTTTATTTAAAACTCAAAAAAAATTTTTTTTTTCAAAAAATTTCGAAAAATTTTTATTTTTTGGCTGTTTATAAGTATTGTGGAGAACTATATTCCCTGAAAAGTTGAACTCAAAATTTTGAGTTTGACTGGTTATTTTTAATTTTGAAAATATGGTAATTTTTCAAATATAGTAAGTGCAAAAGTACCTTTTCAGGGAATGTAGTACTCAATGTTACTGATCAACAGTAAAAAAATCACGATAAAATAATATACCCCTATTTTTTTTTCGTCCGAAAAAAAAATAGGGGTATATTATTTTATCGTGTACTTTAACATATGTAAAATTCAAAAACATCTAAGACCATGACCCCTCGATTTGCGATTTTTTCGGTCGTTTTGAGATGGATTGGCCCTATTGAAAAAAATTGGTTGTTCGAAGCTTGAGTCGTCGGAAGGTAACACTGTGGCCCCTATAGAGGAATCATGCTTTAAGAGTTAGGGATCTATTCTTAGTTATTACCTATAAAATCTTCTTGGTATATTTTGTAGAGGAAAGTGCCCATGCTATATACGATCCCAAGCTCCAAAATGACAAATTTTTTCAGATGTTTCTGAATAAATGTGACTTCGAAATATATTTTAAAAATTGAACAAATTCTGCTATTTTTAAAATATGTGTGCAATGAATCATATTTATTGAGAAACGTATGAGCAATATAGTCATTACGAAGCTTGGAAACGTACGAAGCATGGGACTTCCTCTACTACCGTTTTAGATACATTCATTATTGAATTATCTAAAATGATAAATTGATATTAATAAAATTAGATTTTTTAGGGTAAAACTAGGGCTTACAATTTGAATCTTTAGAAGAGTTTGATAACTGAGTAAATTTTGTAACAATGCAAAGAAACATTAATGATTATTATTTTATTAAGTTTTTATCGAGTTTTAATAGATTTGTCCCAAATCTAAATTAATTCATTGAGTTAATCTACTGCGTAGAACTCTTAAATCTTTTATTTAGCAAGAACTCAGAGTTTCATTTTCCTCAATAAACAAAATGTTTAGTATTATACCACTACTAAGCAGTAAAAAATTAAATTTGCTGAGCGAAAAATCAAACTTGATTAGTACTCAACTTGAAACTTTAAGAGAAACATAATCATTAAATGACAAATTAAAAATCAACCGTTTCTCTTATCGTTACTTGGAGTAACGATTTTAAATTCTAATTAAATGAATTAGACCATTTTTTCAAGATTTAGAACAATTTAATTTATTTTTTATTTCTATCAGATTCCAATTCTTTTTAGCAGGAATCTTTCAGCTTTTTAAAATATTAAAGGAGAATTATATTATAAAACATTAAAGGAGAAAATAGAGGAAAGTACTCTCCCTTCGAACGTTCATGCCTTCGAATAAAGTCAATTTTCTTTTAATTTTCCTAAAAGAGACACACGTATTTCTATTAATTATTAGTTAGCTCATCATCAATTTATTGATAATTACGTCATAATTATGTATAAATGTCTTGAAGAACATAAAAGAAATTCACATTATTCGAAGGCATGAACGTTCTAAGGTAGAGTACTTTCCTCTACATATTATTTTTTTAATTATCTTTTATTATTAAAAAGTGGTGGCAAAGCGTCCAAGGCTTTGCGCAGCGATTGAACTTTCGCATAATTTACTTATTAAAGTTCTCTTATAGTCCAAGTTTACCAGTTCACAACCGATTGGCATCAATTTATAAATTACCCAAAATATTGCCCAAACTAAGCAATTGAATTTCGGAAAACAAAACAGTTATTGGGTATTAAACGGTTCATTTCCGCCTTATAACCAATTGATACCGATTCAAACTTGTCAGGAATTCCAAGACCTTTCCAACGACCCGAAATATGATACCATTTGCTAGAGTAATAAGCTTTCTAGAGCCTTTTCAAACCTTTGACCTTGAAAAGCCGATATTAGGAATGAATAAAAAAAATGAAAAAAAACAAACTTTTGTTGTAAAACAATAATTAAATTAAGCATTTTTGTTAAATTTCAGCAGTAGACTCAAACGTAGTCAATAAAAAGTTCAAAAAATTAGGTCAATTCAGAACTTTAAAGGTAGAAAAAATATTCTGGAAAAGTAAAAATAAATTTCAGAATTTCTAATTGAGATTCATTTCAATTTATAACAGTAATTTGACATGTGCATTATTTTCAACGCTGTATCAATTAGACAAAAGACTCACATACCTTTTTAATTTTATTTTAATTTTTCTTTATTTTAAAACAAAATGCTAACCGAATTAGTCTTTACCGTATTTTGTTCAAAAATATAAAACACACTTTATAAAGCTGTAGGGGAAAGCGCCCTACCCTCGGACGACTCAAGCTTCAAACAACTCATTCAGCTAGTCCGATGCTTCAAGCTTGAGTCGTCTGAAGGTGGCACACTTCCCCCTATACGTCGAAACCAAAAGAAGTTCGTGAATCACAAATTATATCAAGTTCTTGGAAAAGGATACGGCAATGATAATTAAGAAGTTTGAAACCATTTTACCTACTTAAATTAATTAAAATAATATCTAATCAAATCTTACTTTATATAAAAAAATAGAATACTTTACTCACTGAGAAAAAAAGAGGGTGCGATTAACTTTTTTTCCTCGTAACTTTAACACTTTTTAGGTGTAAAAATATATCAATATTTTTTAATGTTAATTTTACACCTTTTTAAGTGTAAAATTAACACGAAAAAGGGTAACTTTAACCCATAATACACCTAAAAAGCATAATATTTACACCGATTTCGGATCAATAATGCAGGGTAAAATTAACATTTCCGGAATATTATTTTAACTTTTTGGGATTTCTCTCACTCAGTGTTGTAACAATTTTTCGTTATTTGATTCGCGAATCCTTTGGTAAGACCCTAACTACACTTTTGACAAAAGGATTGAACTGTTAATGGTTCTGTCTTACCTGGGGTATACTGAAGATCAAGGATATAAGATAAACTGCAACAATACGCCATCGAATGTCCAGACGAAAAGACTTCATAGGATGCTTAACAGCCATCCAACGGTCAATGCCGATCAGCAGAAGGACATAGGTGGACAAGTAGAGACTGAACATTTGAAAATACTTCAAAGCACGGCACATAAAGTCCGTTGATTTCCATTCAACAGTATAGGTCCAGGCAGCATCTCCCAGAAGACAAAAACAGCTCACGAGTAGATCCGCAATGCAGAGGTGAGTGATCAATTGATAAATTGAGGTACAATTGTGCAGAGCTACTCGACGGAGAGAACGACTCCGACGGATGCTCCAAATTGTGGCCAAATTCCCCACAATCGCCGCAAATCCCATTAAACTCAACACAATCGTTTTAATAAGGGAGGAGTCTGAAAATTGGGGGGCTCTTCCAATTATTGTAGAATTTAGTGCAACACCACCCCCTACAAAGTCACTTTTTTCAAGTACCTCCATTTTTCACTGATTCACTTTTAGCACTGAATTGTTTCGTCAAGTCTATTCACTGTACTCCTCTAGCCATCTTCTATTCACAAGAAAAAACTCTACACGAGTCCCTGAACTTGTATTTCCAAATAAAATTAAAATAAATAAAAAAAAGCTCTTAATGGGCACTGGGAACTGTGATGAAACATTTACCCTTCCCGTACCAATTTGAAAAGACAACTGATCAAACAGATCAAGCTCAGGTGCTCAGTGTCTGAGATTTCCCAGAGCGCCGGACACCTTCGTGGCTTTGGAACGCGATGATTATATGAGGAAATTGCATGTGAGAAAAACAAGACTTGTAAACTGGGAGTTTATGCAAAAATATAAACCTCGGCTGTGGAAATCACAATGAGTTGCTTCGTGGTGATAGAGATTTAATGAAAACGGCCTAAGAATCCCATGAATCAAGATAAAATCGCAGATAGTTGCATAGTCATTAAGAATCAGTTTGATTGAATGGATAAGCTTGCGAAAACTCAACACGATCTTGCTTTATTCATCTAGAAGAATTTCCCGAAGTTATGAGACACATTGTAGACAAACGACATGAGTTAAGAAACTTCAGATCGAAACTTTACTCACGTCCAAATATCTTTAATATCGTAATAACAAGCTTCTATTAAAGACTCGTCGGTTGAAGTTAGGAGAACTAAATCTAAACTAAACTAAACTAAAAAAAATCAGGTGAAAAAGCCATATACCTCGTTAGAACTTTAATTACTATGTTTTAAATTCTCTAATTTAAAATAATGATACACAAATGGCAATTATTCCCTTATGATCTTCACAATCTTGAGAATTAGTTTAAAAACAGCGGAATAGCATATATAAATAATAAATAAACTTATTTTTGCCTCTAATTCGGTAACAAAAATATTAAAAACTAATAACATTATAATGTTTTTGTTCAGCAAAATTATAAATATATTGAAAATTTTCCGAAATTGTTGTAAATGGTTATTGTTATTTACATTAAATAACCGATATTTCATTAACATTTTGTGTCTAAAATTGGGTAAAGCTGAAAAATTTTTCGGGTATTTGAAATTAATTATCCCATTACACAAATACTGTTATATTAAATAAATAAAAAAGAAAAAGCGCAAAAAAAAGAAAGATTTTTTATATATCTTTTTACTTATTTACGTACACTGAGAGAAATCCGAAAAAGTTAAAATAACATTCCGGAAAAGTCTATTTTACTCTGCAGTATTGATTCGAAATCGGTGTAAATATTATGCTTTTTAGGTGTAGTATGGGTTAAAGTTACCCTTTTTATGCAAATTTTACCCTTAAAAAGGTCTAAAATTAACATTAAAAAATGTTGATATGTTTTTACACCTAAAAAGTGTTAAAATTATGAGGAAAAAAAGTTAATCGCACCCCCATTTTTTTCTCAGTGTAATTGTTTATTAGAAATATTGTATATTTCAGTGCACGAACTCAAAGAGAGAGCAGTAGGGGAGACTGGGGCAAAAAGTCACAAATCGAAAAATTCAAAATTCAATATCTTCCAAAGTAAAAAAGATAGCGGCTCAAATTTTTTTCTATAGATAGCCTCCATAGAGACCTTCTTCAATGTCGTAAGTTTCTTATAATTCGAACAAGGAATTTAGAAAATAAAAAAGCCAGTGATAAGCCTAGATCAGCTTATAGAGGTGCGATTCCTTCATTGCAAATTTGGATTGTGGCAAACTCGAACGATATTTATACACAATAATGCAAATTTTGTATAATAATTCTTAAACTGTATGTAACATATTATAGTTATTAATAAGGAAAATTGGATGAGAAATGCATGAAAGTGTCTGAAAATCTTTAAAGTCGATTATCTCGGAAACTATAAGAGATAGAGGCCTAAAACTTTACATCCATTTAGAGCCTTTTTCAGACTTGAGGTTTTAAACCGGTTTAGAACCGGTTTTTCAAAAAACTAATAACATAGAAGTTATCGTACGCGCAAGTAGATATATTTAAAAAAATTTATGAAGATATCTCTTTCCAAACCGGAGATATTGCGTACTACGGACGGCCGGACGGCCGGCCGGACCCGAAAATGGCGGACTATCATTTTTGGCATCAGGGATGTTCAAAACATATACCCTGTGAATTTCAGCTCGATCGCAGCACTTTTAGAAAATCGGAGTATCACAATAGGTGTGATTATGAAGGAATCACACCTAATATCGAAATTTTTAGCCCTATTTTTGAAATATTTTCCTTGCAGAAGATAGGGTAAGTGTGCCAAATTTCGGCATAGTTGCATTCAAGCGATAAAGTCTCAAATTTGAAATATAATATTTTTAATACAAATTGATTTTGTTTGTTACTTTTTTATAAGGACTATTGCTTGGAACCTTGTAAACAGTTTATCATCTTTATTTTCTCTACAATCATTCTTAATACATTTTAAAATGAATAAAATGTAGACATAGCATTGGTGGCCTATTCCGGCCACCTTCATTCTCATAGTTCCTTACCCTTCCGGAATTCTTCCAATGCCTTTTTCAGATCATCTTGCTTCGAAGCGATATTTTTTTGTTATATTTTTTGCATTGAATAATTTCTAGAGTATGCAAAAACTAAAAATTCTTGGAAATGTAAGGAACAAAAATGTGGCCGGAATTACAAGCTGGCCGGAATTTGGTACACTTACCCTAACAATTATTACCTACTTATTTTCCAAAATTGATGCACTGGTGAATATTTTTAAATAATTTGGATTCTTTGAATACGAATCCGCTATCTATTTTAGAATTTCTTTGTGAAATTCTTTTCTCCAGAAATCCTTTTATTAAAAATGACCACTTGGGGTAAAAAGTAACAAAAGGTATAGAGCAAAAAGTAACAAAAAGCGAAGCAATTTCCGATGTCTCACGGCGAAAAAAACGACATGTCTCGCCACTTGTTGTTTGCATTGGTCAAACGATTTGCAGTCTTCTGTGTGTTTCTTCTAAAATAGCTTGAAAAGCGCTTTTCTCGTTTTCTCACTTTTCTCGCAGAGAAAACGGTGTTTTACAAAGGTGTATATGAATAATTTTTTTATGAAAATATGTCCTCTATGTATTTTTTCAAATTTACGGAAGCCCGTAATGAAGCGAATCAAAATATGAAAATACCTCATGTCTGGTACTATTTGCCCCAGCATTTTTGAGAAAGGCCACAAAATTATCTTTTAGAAATCGGCTCGATAAACGTATTTCCTTACAAAATAGAGGAATATTACTTTCACAAAGTTGTAGAGCGGTAAATTTCCTATAAAACTGCGCTAATTAGAAATTTTTGAAGCGCTCGAGTAGCTTGTAAAAAAAAATATCCCTTTTGTGACTTTTTGCCCCAGTTCCCCTATATACGCAATTCGTTTTGTTTCGAATTATTATCCATCTGGAGCATAGACTGTAAACGATATCAACAGGTTTTCAGTGACCCGTAATAAAACAATATTGTTGCTGAGCTGCTTTAAGGCATACCCTGCTGCCTAGAGAATGCTGCATGGTGCTCTTTATGGGGTGAGTGCCGTGCTTTAGGTGGATTTAAAGTTACCCCTATAATTCATGTGAGCAACTCATACTCGCAATGAAGTAAGTCGAGTATTTGTACTTGCACAGTTAAGTTTGAGCTTAAGTTTATTATCCGCGTTCGAGTGAGAGAATAAGGGCAGCAACTATCCTACCTGCGCCTATTTCATCAGGTCACTCTGAAGCGCAAATTCCCTCCTCTGTGCGAGCTGCACGAGATTCCCGTAATATTTGCTCTCATAGTGAATTAAATAAAGTGTTGTTGAGTTCTACTCTTGCCAATTGTTTTTCCTGCTTGCCGTCGTGGTCTGCGGCGTGTTTTTTTTGTTTATTTTAAAAACGGATCCTACGTTTTTTTTTATTTTCGAATATGTTTTGTAGGTAGCCCAGGCGAACACTTCGTCCATACACCTATAACCGAAAAAAATCGACTTCTAATTTTCGAAGATTAAATATTTAAGTGGTTTAAGTCCTCCAAGATTATTCCAGAGCTTAGTATGAGCGGTTATGGGCTATTTTAAAGGTAAAACTCTCTAAAGAAATAACAAATTAAATTAAATTACCGTTTCACGTCCGAATTTCTCTGTAATTTGGATGGCATTTTAGTCATAAATATCCGGATTTGAAACTATTTCTACACTATATAGTGTCTCCAATATCCAAACTATTAAATTGTGTTCAAACTTTGAAAAAGCAAGACAAAGTAACAAATTTCGAGAATAAAATCAAGGTTAATCTGTGCTACTGACCCCAGTGATGATTTTAAACTTTATTATTACTCTAAAATCGTTACACCTTAATGAAGACAATTTTGATTTATCATTTAGTTCTCTATAATTATCTTGCCACACGGTCTCTGTTTTAATTAATTCATAAGAACAATCTTACCGTGAACCCTGTAAATCTAAGCATTTTGTAGCAGTAACTTTTTTCTTGTTTAAATGCCTTTGTATTAATAAATTCTGCATATCTTAGATTAATTTGTCAGAGATGCAAAAGATTCACTTGATTCCTATTTGCCAGAGAATTCAAATGAGACACTTGAAAATTCCCATCAAAAGTTGCTTAAATACTTGTTTATTGAAAAGAATTTCTCGCAATGTAATCTCATGAGGTGCACTTAATTTAAAAAACAGATTACACTGCAACTCTTATGATATTTCGCATATAAAATTAAGAAATTGTTCAATTGAACGTGTGGATGCAATTATACTTAATCAATTGGACTATTAATCTCGATTTCCTTCAATAATAACTGATATACAATTATAATTAAAACGCATAATATTGTAGTACGTTTTGGATTAATAGTGAATGAAAATTCCGAGAAAAACTTCATTAACATTTTCTCAGTTCACTCCAGAATGCAAATTTAAGGGGAAGAAGGAACTAGCAGCATTTAAATCTTTACAGCAATATAATTACATATGTGTGTCTTGTCGGCTTTATTAATGATTAATATTTTTTCTTTGAGTTCTTTTTTCTAATTACCTTGTTTGAATGGAAACTTTCTTGTATTTATTTTCTAGTGCCTGAACTGCAAATGGAGGGAAGAAAACGATCCCTAGATTTTGAGTTATGTTATAAATACACTATATACAGCTAGAGAGACCAAACGGTTAGAGATAGAGGCTTGGGACCCTTAGAGGACCCCCCCCCATAAATTTACCCAAGGATCATTATCCCTTCTTCGAAAACGCGTCATGCGATTTTTTCACGTTTGGATATTTTTAGAGATTACCTATGCGAACCTTTCGTGCATAAACGAAAATACCGTGGAATCGTTTCTAAAAACGGTTTTTCAAGCCCATTTAAAGGCTATATACACCGTATTTCTCAACTGAATAGTGTCATCATATCTGGCCTCGTTGGAGAGGTCCTAGAATTTCTCACAAGTCCGAAACCGGTTATGAACCGATAACTATAGTTTTTATTCGAAACCAACCCACAAAACAAATTTAATTCAAAATGTTAATTAGTACCGGAGGTATAGGCCGGTCAATTTTCAAAATTTGACCTTTTATGGCTCCGGAACATCTTTTAGATCAGTAAAATTTCATGAAATCAAAATTTACATCTCTTTCTTTCTTAAAAGTTTTGCATATGTCCAGGGCCGGATTTAGAAATGTGGAGGCCCAATGCCCATTTGTCGGGGCCCTAAAAATTTTACGTTTTCAAACAGTGCGACAGTGTGAACTATGTCAAGTCCTAAAAGTTGGTTTTATTTTTACTACTTGAGGAACTATACCGAGAAAACAGTAGAATTCCTCAATTTTTTGCCTATAAATTAGACAAGTTCAGTGAAATTATATCATTGAAATTTTGAGTGATTCGAACTCTGGTTCAATTCATTTATATAAATTTAACAGATTGATACAAAAAATACGCAAAACAAGAAATTTTACTAAATTCTCAGACTCGAGAGCACAATACCTTTAAAAGTTTCAAAGGTACCTTTAAAAGTATTTCGTGTTGATTTCATCCAGAAATATTGAGAATTGGGGTAAGAGCTCATAATTTTGGACAGTTTCTAAATTTGGACACTTTGAAGGTAATGTCATATGATGGGACATATGATATGTCTATCTTATCCCCTCGCACTTCAAATTCGTTTGAGCTAAATTAAATTTGTTGTGAGGTCTAAAATAAGAAGAAGAGCGCAGAAGAGTGAGATAGACATATGCAATAGTTTTGAGTAAGAAAGGGATGCGAATTTCGACCTTATGAAATTTTCCTGATCTAAAAGGTGTGCCGGAGCCATTATAACTCGGGTTAAGGTTGTCCGAGCGACTTTATTTTTTTGTTTTTGACAGATATAAAGTTCACCTAAAATATACGGAAATTTCAGTCTGATCCATGCAATAGGGCCAGAGGTAATGAAAAATTGAAAAATTTTCTTTTTGAAAATAGCACGGCTAGCGGTGGTTTGACGAACTTCCGATGTTAGAAGGATATTGGTTTTCCACGAAAACTTTTCAAAAGCCCTAAATGATCAAATTCGGACAATTAGAACCAAAGCTAGTCATTAAAAAAACGTTTGACCCCTTCTAGCTCGGGATAGGTTGTGAGGATTATAATAGGTGAGACTGTTAAGCTTAAAGTGAGGACTGAGCTTTCGGTAAACGAAAATTCACTGTTTATAAAATAAAATTAATATTAAAATAAAATGTCGGTGAAAGTGTTGTGTATATGTATGTTAATTAGATATAGACAACTACATCGAGTAAATTATTGTCATGCAATGTAAATTTTTGTTACTTTTTACCCCAAGTGGTCATTTTTGATAAAAAAGTAAAAGGATTTGTGTTCAGTGAATCTGAGTCAATTTTTTACTGCACAAATTTTAGAAAATAAGTTAGTCATTATGTCTAATTTCTGAAAAGAAAATATTTTTAAAATAACGCTACAAACTTCATTTTGTCTTCCTATTCGTTACTCGAATCCCTTGAAGCTTTCCATGTTTAAGAAAGCTCATGAAGACTATCTTTAGTCAAAAATTTGGTGATCCGATTTCTCGGAAATACTGAAATACTATGAATATTTTATTTTAATAATTTGTTACTTTTTGCCCCAATCAACCTAAAGCTCAACCATTATTATTTCAATTTTTTAATTTTAATTTAAAATATAATATATCAATTTTCATTATACTTTTCTTACTGCCTGAACGATAACTTATAGAAAAGACTTGTTATTATCAACCTGCTTATGCATACTAGGCAAAATGATATTTGTGATTTTTCCAGAATTATTATTATTAATATTATTATTATTATTACGAAATAATAAATTGCTTTCTTTTGTTTTTTCCTTAAGATTCTATTTATTAATTACACACTTTCTTCTACAAGTTTTAAACAAAATCTACTGCAACGAGTAAGCAAATTAACAATACTGAAAACAAGATTTTAACATTTAAGTTAAAGAATAGAGAATGGTACAGAAAGAGAAGCAGAATTTCATTACATCTACAAAAGCCATCATATTAATATTATACATTCCAGCGGCTTTCAGTGAAAATGGATTTATTGTCATTCTCATCATCATAAGCATAATCATTCTATCATCAAGAGACATTTCGTACCATTTCGTTAAATAGAGTTTCCTGAATATCTTCGTAGTTTTGCTGTCGAAAAATTCTCCGAGAAGACAAATTTCAAGTAATTGTGTCACTATTGCAATTAACATCAAATAGTTGATGAAGGAACTAGGATATATAGTAATGTTATAGAAAGCATTTGCAATTAATGGTAGGCAAGAGGCCGTTTGAACATTTTGAACAAATGAGAAAACATGGACAAAATCTTTAAGTTTTTGCAATATTTCCAAGTGTTTGCGATGGTAGTCTTTTAGGTGATTCCTTGATGATTTCACGAAATTTTCATTGTCTAATTTCTCAATTGAATCAATGTAAATATTGAGAATTGCTACAAAGTAAAACCCAAAGAACAGATGAATCAGCTCTGTTGATACATAGGACAGGACGCAATAAGTAAGTGCAACATATTGCCAGAAATGTTCTATACTTCCGTGTAGAAGAGGAATTCTGAGTAAAAGAGTTCCATTCAAGAGATAAGTCAGTATCATGAGTTGACCAGCAAAAATACCTCCAATAACCACAAATCTGTAAAGAACAACTTTGTTATCAAGTAATCAATCTTAAAATTATCCAGTATATGTACTTCGCCACAGCTTTAAGACGTCTTAAAGTAGACTGAAAGTGTTCCTTCAGGAGAAATCTGAAATTTATCCAAGATGAATCAACGTGAAATCCAGCAATCCAGCCTATAAGCTCCCTTATCTCATCCGAAAACAAATTCAACACAATCAATTTGCAGAAAACTTGACAAAATCCCACAAAAATAAGAGAATATGTTGCAATGACCATTGTGGAGTCACCTTCGAAGTCATAAAATGTATTCAAACTTAGCGAAATAATAAAAATAGCCATTATTCCAGGTGTAAGGCACTTTTTCATATTACAGGGTTTCATTTCAGAACACGGATTGCCCTGCAAGATTCCTAGAATTAGAAAAACTACTTTCTGAAATTTCAAGTAGTCTAACTGAAAAGCTTCTAATTGAAGCTGGGTCTCCCTTTGAACCATGGTTATTATTTTAACAAATATTAAACTATCATTTGCTGAATATTTTTGAGAACTAAATGGAATATTTACCTATTTCTTATTTTAACCAGGACAAAAGTAGTTTGGTTTTTTTCCATTATTAAAAATTTACAAACAATCAATTGGTTTCCTGGAAGTAACAGAATATAAAGTTTAACAATTATGAATATTTTATAAAATAGTTAACTTTATTATTTATTATGCTTTCAAAATTCTGAAAAATATAGAGTCGTATGAAAATATTTGTGGAAAATTTCGATAAATAGTTGGTGTTATTTCTTTGCCCGTCAAAATCAATTTGAGATTCAATATTTCAAATTTAGATTAAACTGAACTTTATCACAATATAATTTAATTCTAAATACAAACCAATTGTGAAGCTAAATTTAATTTAAAATGGGAGAAAACAGCTTCATTTTAATGCAGCCCCAATTCAAAGAGGTGCCCCACTCCCTCCTAATGTTAGTTGTATTTTCGTCAAAATGTAATAATAATTTCTGTAAAAGAGGCGTAATAATGCGGTTACAATGTCTGTTATAATTTGGTTATAATTTCTGTCAAAAAAATGGTCAAAATGTGGTTATAATGGGTTTATAATTTCCGTCAAAATGTGGTCAAAATGTAGTTATAATTCCTGTCTAAATGTGACCAAAATGTTGTTATAACTCCTGTCAAAATGTAGTTACAATTAGTGCCAAAACGGGGTCATAATTTCAGTAAAGATGTGGTCAAAATATTGTTATGATGGGGTTATAATTTTTGTCAAAACGAGGTCAAAATGTAAGTTGTAATTTCCGTCAAAATGTGACCAAAATGTTGTTACCTATAACTCCTGTCAAAATGTGATCATAATGTGGTTACAATTGGTGCCAAAATGTGGTTATAATTTCAGCAAAGATGTGGTCAAATTGTGGTTTTAATATCGAAATAATTTCTGTCAAAATGTGGTCAAAATGTGTTCATAATGTAGTTATAATGTTTGTCAAAATGAGGTCATAATGTAATTATAATTTATGTCAAAATGCGATTATAATGTGGTTTTAATATACGTCATAAAGTTCTCATAAAGTAGTTATAATTTCTGTCAAAATATGATCAAAGCTACAAATATGATCAAAGCTTTAGCTGCATGATTACTATTTCTTTAACGAGTCCTTCTCGAGTGAAACCGACGCAGTCAAGTTGAAAATTTAAAGACCTTTCCAAAAAATCCAAATTTGACTAAATCGGTTAAAAAATAAGTCATACAATGTTATTTTTATTGTTGGAAAATTCAAACTGACAAGCCTACTGGGGACTTACAAAATGATAACTTAACGAACATTTTTTGTTCTTTTGCAAAAATTTGTTTGTACATTTTTGTTTGTCTAACAAAACTTTACGAACAAATGACAACATTTTATTAACATTTTTGTGTGTATTTACGAACATTTACGAATAATTGCTTGTAAAAACAAAAATGCTAGACAAGTAAACAAGTTACGGATGTTTCTGAGAGAATACAAATTTATACGATTTTTTTACTGGATTCTATGATTTACAAGCATTTTGTAAATCCCAGTAGAAATATCTTACGACTTTATAAATAAAATCTAACTACCCCTAGGGTAAGTAGGGGAATGTAGGCAGGCTTCGCACGTGTGAGCTTTCGAACGATGTGAATTTTCTCTTTATTTCCAAAGAGTTGGTTCCGCATTTCGTAGCCATAAGTTAAGTATTTATGAACCTTATCTTCATTGTAAAAATAGGCAGCCAAGCCCTTCTTTCCTAAGGTGCTAGGATCACAAATAGAAAATTGGCCAAAATGGGTAATTTTGATGGCGCACATTTCATTTGATTTCTTATATTTAGTTAAACTCATTTCTAAAAAAAGATTACTTACACAGTGGATGAAGAGTATACTTTGAGATGATATTTACGTAAACTTTTTGCATCGGAGGGAAATTATTTTCACGGTGGCGGAAAATTCGCAAGTACTACACTGTGTGTGGTTTCAAACAATGAATGTGTGAGCGTTCGCACATCCATCAGACAACTCCAGCTTGAAAAACATAACCTCACTAAATCCTCATAAGCCACAGTAAGACATTCGTGGTCATTTCCTCTTGGACAGGCGTATAGTCTCCTTCCCATCTCCATGAGACGACAGTTATTGACAGTGTGAACCGTGTGAACATGTTCATAGTCGATTTTTCGATATTCATTTGGAAGAAAAAACAGTGCTCCAGAAAATGTGAAAAAGGTGCTTCAAAGATCTTCTTTTAGTGCAGTGATAGTTTCCGCGAGTTCACGGGAGTACAGTATAACAATCGGAAAATAATTTTTAATTGTAGATAAAATTTATTTCGAGAAAAAAAAGCAATGACGAACCCAAACCCCCATCGTGTGAACGCTGCCCCCGGGGGCAAGAATCGCACAAATCGTCATATTTTTTTTCATTTTCCTGGAAAAACCAACAATTCTGTGATAGTGAACTAGGCATGCATAGAAACCCAGCAACGAAAGTTCCCTGTTTGAACACCGTTTAGCAAACGCGTTCGGAACAGGGTTCGGTCCAGTGTAAATCCTTACGGGCTGGGAAAAAGCGAACGCGGTTGAAGCAATAGTTCTCTTTGATGGCCACCACTTTCTGAGCATTTGGGAGGCCGCCACCGTCGCGACAGGTCGAACAGGGAACTCTTTCGTTGCTGGGAACCTAAAAGATCAGAGAACTTTTTGGTGTAGTGCAATTCACTGCCCATTTTACAGTTTAGTCAGAAAAAAGTCCTGAATATGACGCACGAAAAAATGTGCGAAGGCTGCCTATATTCCCCTAAGTGTACCAAATTTCGTCCAGCTTGCAATTCCGCCCACTTTTTTTGTTCCTCAAATTTCCATGAATTTTTAATTTTTGCATACCCTAGAGATTATACAATGCAAAAAGTAACAAAAAATGGCACTTCGGCAAACGAAATGACGTGAAAGAGATTGGAAGAATTCCGGAAAGGCAATGAACTGAGAATTAAGGTGGCCGAAATAGACCACCAAAGCCAGAGGGGTGACATTAGCTCTGAAAAATGCTACCAGTTTCACGGCGTTATCACACTTGCACATTAAAATTTTAATGTGATTCACATTAATTGTCGCTTGTGAGCGTCCAAATATGTTATTTGTGTCTTTGAGTCACTTAATATTTGGGGTTTTTCTATTTATTGATAAAGAAGTGGACTTGGCCTGCAAAAATAAGTTTAAATTTACCTAAAGCATAAATATTTTTCACATTAAAAAATTAAAGAGAAAATCGCATTAATTTTTCGCATTAATGCCATAAATCAATTTATATTAAATTTTGCGGGCCAAGTCTACCTTTTTATCAACAAATAGATCAAATTTTGAATATAAAATTATTCAAACACACAAATTACACATTTCGACTCTCACCATCGACAATTAATGTGAATGTGAATCATATTAAAATTTTAATGTGGCAAGTGTGATAACACAGTTAGTGTAAATTTTCCCCGTTTTCGTACAAATTTAACGAGATATCTCCGAAACTATGTAGGTTGCCAATTTGGGGTTTTCGGTTGCCTATTCTATATTAAATTGGCTTTTATTTTGTATATTCGTATTATTTGCTAAATCATTCTACAATGACAGAAAACAGCTAATACAGTAGAGTCTCGCTATAAACCATCGCTCTATAGTCCACAATTTATCGACCGTTGATTTCAAAACACTGATTTTAAGTTAGGTTATGTTTTTCAGTATGCGACATGCATAATTATTTTAATATTTTTGGCAAACTTTATTAAGTAGTTGTGATAATTGTGATCCACAATGAAGAGAGCAAAGACAAGTACCACTATCGCAAAGAAAGTGGAGGCCGTCGAGCAATTTCAATACTAAAAATCGTTGATAATTTTAAAAAATTACATGGACTATAGTGCGACCCAAGTGTCAAATTTGAAACCAAATATGGACTATAGCGAGACTCTACTGTAAACTCAAAAGTTTTTTCGGCACGCTAGAAACATATGGGAAACATAGGAAACGTCATGCCCCTGTGTGAAAGAGATTGGGAAAATTCCGGAAGGGCATTGAACTGAGAATTAAGGTGGCCGAAATAGGCCACCAAAGCTATGTCTACATTTTTATTTATTTTAAAATGTTAAGAATGATTTTAGAGAAAATAGAGACGATAAACTGTTTACAAGGTTATAAGGAGCACTCCTGGAGATGAGGTAATAAAAAATTTCAATTTGTATTAAAAATACTATATTTCAGACTTGAGCCCCTGGCGCTTGCATGTATCTATGCCGAAATTTGGCACACCTACCCTGCTTGTTTTTATTCTTCCAATATATGAAAATTGAGTCTTTTCCTAATTTAAAGTGTTTAGGGTAAGTGTGCCAAATTTCGGCATAGTTGCATGCAAGCGTCAAAGTCTCAAGTTTGAAATGTAATATTTGTAATACAAATTGATTTTTTATTCTTCCTTTTGTAAGAGTTTGGTTGGAACCTTGTAGACAATTTATCGTCTTTATTTACTCTAAAATCATTCTTAATACATTTTAAAATGAATAAAAATATACATATAGCTTTGGTGCCCTATTTCGGCCACCTTCATTCTCATAGTTCCTTGCCCTTCGGGAATTCTTCCAATATCTTTTCACGTCATCTCGTTTGTCGAAGCTACATTTTCTGTTATTCTTTTGCATCGCATAATCTCTAGAGTACGTAAAATCTAAAAGTTCATGGAAATTCGAGGAACAAAAAAGGTGGCCAGAATTGCAAGCTGGCCGGAATTTGGCACACTTACCCTAATAATTGAAAATATCTATAGTTTCGTCTTTAAAAACAGCATTTTTATTATTGTAATTTGTTTTGGCGGGAAATATAAACTTGCGCGCCTTGAGATAGGCAAATCGTGAAATATTTTGCAGACCAGACGGTAGAGTGCTCTCGCAGAGCCGAAACCTCCCGAAAGGTGACACTGGCCAAATAAAAAACAAAAGAAAGAACGAAGAACGCGACTGTGGACAAAATAGTTGTGAAAATTGCATTATTTCCAACAGAAAGAGTGCTATAGCAGGCCAAAAAGTAGCTGCACCTAGTGCCAGGGATGTACGTGTAGGCCGTGGACACTGTGATAAGTGGGAAAATTGTGTGGGTGAAGCCCAAAAAGTGCATTTTTCTGTGACCATCTTCTCGGACAGGTGAATCGCGCGCAATGGCCGGAGGCAGTTCAATGAATGCATCTCACAGTTTTGGCACCCGCAACGGCGGTCCCAAGGATAAAAGATTCTCCATTCACGATGCCTTCGAGGAGGAAACAGACGAGGCCATCAGAGTTTATGGGTCTACAGTGATAAGTACCCCAATGAGGTCAAAAACACGCTCCACAGACGACGTTGCCATCCGAGTGCATGATCAAAGGTAAGTTTCTGGATGATTTTTCAGGTATTTCCGGATGATGGGGAACGTATTGATGGATGTAATGTGATTGGTAGGAACTTCAAGTATCCCGATGATACCACCTCCCGCGACAGTGATTCCCTGATACAGGACTATGGGACCCTATCTTCGGGGGATACCTACACCTATTGCTGGCGACATCCCAAAGTCCGGGAAAACTGGAGAACAGTCCTTGCAGCTGTGACACTATTAATTGTGGGCACAGCCCTCGTTGTGATTGGCACTTATGCCGTGGCTAAACCCTCCAATGGTTCTCAGGGTGCTGTCTTCTTCGTGGCCGGTTTTATATGCTTCATTCCCGGAGCCTATCACGTTGTCTACATCTGGCTGGCAGCCCGGGGATACCGTGGCTTTGACTTCTATCACCTACCCCTCTTTACATAAGTTTCAAAATATAAAATATAAAAAAAAAACAAAAATCCGCCCTCTGTGACGCTTTTAAAAAGCCTTTTAATACCCGGACGACCCCCTATTCCCAGCTCAATCCCCTATGCCTCCCCCCGATAAAAATCCTGGCTGAGAACAAAGAAAAATCCCAAGAGTGGGCGTGAGTCTGTGCCATGAATTTGTGCTCTAAAAATGTGTTTTTTTAGGAAAAGAAATTTGAAAAAAAAGAAAATTCCGTAATACAATTTTTTCAAGCAGATTTTCTCTCCTTTTTCCCATTTCACTTATTAACATAGTTTCTTAAAAAAAATATTTTATCACTATTTTATGGACGATTTGGTGTAGCGAGTGGCGAGAAAATGTGTAAAAGAGAAATGGTAGAAAATAATTTATTCATCTGAGACTCGAAAGACTTGAATTTCAAATTAGTGCAGTTTTGAGACGGAATCGAGAACACGCGATGCAAGTTCGACTGAAAATATTTTAGAAAAACAAAACAAAAACAAATATAAAATACATTAATCTATCAATTATTTCTCCTACCCCTTTCTTTCATTTTCCCTCAAATATTTCTTAAGATTTATTGTAAGTTCCCCCTAAGATCTATTTAAACAAAAAAAAAAAGAATGTGGTAGTTGTGTGAGTAGATTGTCCCTCTCTTAATTTTAAAAAACTGTATTTCATAAGAAAAGTACTTTTTTATGTAAATAAACTTTGAAAATTGATTGTTTTTTTAATTTGGAAATTCTCGAGATTGCTTCTTCACTTATTTTCAATTCAAAATCCTCACTATTCACTCTCTAAACTTTCAGTTAATTTTCACAAAACATTGTCTCTCTTTCTCTTCAACAAACTTCCCTACTTAGTTACTTGTAAGCAACAAACCGTTTAGAACTCTCTATTCATCCACTAAGGTTCTGAATGCTTACTCCAAAAAAAAAACATTATAACAATAGAATTATTCAATATTTCAGCGATCTATTAATTCAATATTTATTAGCGGATGAACCTTGAACCGATAACTTGGATGAAAAACCATGGGAAAAATGGTGCCATGCTTGAGAATGTCTGATTGTTCTTAGAATTGTTAATATTCATTTAAGTGGTGAAAATGAATTGAAAAAAACTTCATTTGATTTGAATTCTCTTTAACGAAAGAATGGAATGTGAAAGGAAAAGATATGAAAAGCTAAAAACGCTTATCGATGCGCGATGCGCCATTAAGTTTTTGAAAAAAAACAGAAAGCTTTTAAAACTCCCTATAGCCAACGTCCGCGGAAATTCCACTGGATTTCCAGTATTCTTTTCTGCGATGTCCGCATATTTTGCCGCTAAAACGTCACGTGGAATTCTCTGGATTTTCCGCCCAAAATCCAGGTGAGCTTGTGAGAGTTCCATGGACTTTGCGGGAAATTCTGTATAAGACCGTCTAATAAGAAATGTCCGCAAGTTTCTATGGACTTTTCCGAGGAATATTTCCATGTCTTTTCCTATAGATTATTAGCGGTATAATCGGCAGTCAGTCGTTTAAAGAATCGGAAAATTCTTATTCATTTCCAAGGCATTCTCTGCGGAATTTTCCATGTAACGGCCTTAAGGTTTCCATGGTTTAATATTACGGAATTCCACGACTTTTGCAGTGCATTTTTTTAAAACATTTTTCTTCAAAATAATTCCTAAAATTGATTAAAAATGGCGTGGAATTTTCATAGAAAATTTCTACAAAATTAGTTGCTATAACCTCAAAAGTACTTTCGCATCATTTACCGTTTACCGGTACTCAACCGATTTGAATCGATTCATAAATCACTCATTACATTATTTAAAAGATTTCGTCCTCATCGTCTTACAGCGTTATCACACTTGCACATTAAAATTTTAATGTAATTCACATTAATTGTCGCTGGTGAGCGTCCAAATATGTTATTTGTGTCTTTGAGTCACTTAATATTTGGGTATTTTTTATTTATTGATAAAGAAGTGTGGACTTGGCCTGCAAAAATAAGTTTAAATTTACCTAAAGCATAAATATTTTTCACATTAAAAAATTAAAGAGAAAATCGCATTGATTTTTCGCATTAATGCTATAAATCACTTTATATCAAATTTTGCGGGCCAAGTCTACCTTTTTATCAACAAATAGATCAAATTTTGAATATAAAATGATTCAAACAAACAAATTACACATTTGGACTCTCACCAGCGACAATTAATGTGAATCATATTAAAATTTTAATGTGCAAGTGTGATAACACAGTTACACTTAAAGCCTATACTTCAGTACAGACGGATTTCGGTTTCGAAACTTCATAAGGATCATCGGGATCATCAAATAAAAGTCAACACAGTGTTTTATACAGACGCGACGCGTGCATTACAAAATCATACATGCGAGTACTGGCAGCAGGAGGAGAAGGAAGGGTATCCTGGAAATCTCGAATTAAAAAAATTGAAATAATGAAAATATTGTAGCTCGAAAAATGCCACAAATTTGGCGTCTTCGTCTCGCTTCGGTCGATGGTGGCTTTCGGAACAAATTCGTTACAAATATTGAGTATCTTTTTGTTTCACCTAGAAAGTACAAATTTGTTCCAAAAATATTCGGTGTCCATAGACGAAGTACGTTTTGAAACAAATTCGTTCTGATATTAGGTATCTTTTTGAATCTGGTAGAAGGCATAAATTTGTTCCAAAAAATTGGATGTCCGTGGACGAGCTAATTTTTGGAACAATTATGTGCCGAAATTTTTTGCCATGTAGCGTTTACTTCCATAGAGTCTTGGCCGGACAGATATCGAAAGATTCTTGGAATATTCAATGGAAATTTTGTTTGAATTTCCAGGGAATTTTCTCAAATATATTAGCAGATAATTCCTCGGATTTATTTCGCGGATATCCGTACGAAAGAAAGATGATAATTCCGTAGAACTCTACGCAGCATATTAGCCAGTTTTTCCATGGAGGCTCACGTGGAAAAATAGCAGATATATTCCACGGATTTTTCTTCTAAAGTGAAACTTTGCGGCCGATCGGCTATAAGGTAAGAGAGCATTTTCTTCAAGAAAGTATCTTCTTAATCTTTATCAAGCTTTCAGCTCACAAGGTTGGCAAGAGGTTCATCAAAATTGAGTTCTTAGGTTTTAAAACACTTGAAAGAATATTTTTCTTTATTCAAGTTTTCATCTAAAACGCTTATCTTTTAAAAATGTTTTAGAGAATTTTAGATGGGAATGTTTGAAATTCTTTGAAAAACTAATGAAAAAATTTTAGAGCTTATCTGAAACACTTTAGACTTTAGATTCAGATAATCACAATCGAACTAAAATAAAATTTATGTCGATTTTTTAAATTAATCAAGTCTAAAGCCTTTTTAAACTAACAACATATTCTTAGGTATTATTTTAAAGCTAAAAACTGAATTTTCTCTAAGAAAAACTTTTCTGGTCCATAAGGTTTTTGATCAGTTGCCTAAGTATATTATTATTATTATTATTTTATTCCACTCAGGTACCTAAGTATATTAAAATCATCAAAATCGATGAAAGAATGAATCAAATAACAGAATTTCCAAATAAAAGGGATGGCAAAGAACGGTCATCCGAAGGTGCCAAGTCGCTATCTCTTACCGTTTGGCCTCTAGAGCTAGCGACAGCCGGACGGACAGGCGGACAAACAGCGTGACAACTCAAATACCAACTAACAAAATTTTAAATTTGGCCCATTCTTACTGACATCATGGCTACGCCTTTGAACTTGATTTATAGTTTTACACTACGTAGACGTAATTATTTGAGGTAAAAATAACGTAACGCCGACATAAGATACAGAGTACCTAGAGCTTATTCTTTTTATACAATAAAAATAAAGATTTCCTGAAAAACACCAACGAAAACAAAAAACTAATGGTGAGTTTTTTAAAATATATACTAAAAAAAGAAAATGTTAAAATATGCTGAAAAATTAAAATTTTATTTCAAGCGTTCTTTATTTCCTTGAATGCTATCAATTATTCATTCATACTAATACAAAAGTGCCCCAATTTTTTTGTGCCCACGAAATTCGTTAGTAACAATTGTGTAAAACTCCATAATTGATTTGTTTTTCAAATTCTGTGTATCCGTTTTGATATTAAATCTAGTGAAAACTATAATTACTAGTCGTTTCTCAAATAGTGCTCTTCAAAATTTAGTGTAGGTTCATAAAAATCCGTTGATTATTGTTTAAATGTCACTTTGACATTAACACATGTCATTTTCAAAATTTTCACATGTCATTTTCAAAATTCAAAAATGCCCAACGATTATAACCGTCAATACACCATCTTGAAATCATAATAAAAGGTCAGTTCTGTAGAGGTCAAAGGAATTAAACTGAAGATACCATCTCGAGGATCCAATTTCTTCATTCTTATGAATATGATCTTCAAGTTGTCTTTTTGCACACTATAAAAAAAGGATTTATAAAGAGAACTTCTCAGCTCTGTTTCTTCTTCCTCCTGGTCGGAGGTTTGTAGTCGAACATGTTCCGGTGCTTTGTGTTGGAATGTGTCTGGTGCATCTTCTTCCTTAGCCACTGCGTGAAGGCCTCCTCATTGGCTTCATTGCGTCTAAAACGAGCTTCCAGAAGGGTGTTAATTGTATCCATCTGGCGCCTCTTCTGATGCTCAAGGCGCATCTGACGCCTCTCGAGCTGCTCCCTGCTCAGTCCGTAAACCGAATGAAGACCATTATAGCGCGGCAAGCGTTCCTCTGAGCGATCTCTACGGTCACAGCATTCGCGGTATTTCCTTCGTGTGGGAGACACTCGCCTCGGGGAAGCCTTTTGACGCTTTTTCGGGGAATCAGATATCTTCCTGACAATCACTGTAGCAACCCCCGAACATGGTTCACTGGGAGCTTCACTGACCTGTCGTGGAAGCTTTTGGGCTTTTGCCTGAGGAGTTGGGGGCTTTTCCTCGACAACTGGAGGAGGTTCAGGGGCTTGGACAGGTTTGGGTGGAATTTCTAGAGGGATCTCCTCAATAGACTCCAATTCGAACTCCCCCAAATCATCACAGATCTCCTCAATTTCGGGCACAACTGGTGACTCCCTGTCTTCCTCCTCAGAACTCGCATGCTCAGGGACAATACTCTCAATCTCCTCCTCTTCACACTCCACCTCCACTTCTTCGTCCCCCTCTTCGTCCTCCTGCGAGAAGTAATCGGGCTCGTAGTCCTCCAGGACTGGTCTAAAAGTTACCCGGACAGATGAACTGAGTGGAGACGGTGGACGTGGAAGAGACAACCATTCCTGATTAGCTGACTTTACCTTCTCAGCAATATTGTATCCATTCACAGGCTGAAGAACTATTAGGAAGAAGTGAATTAGGTATTCAAATGGAAAATCCCCAGTTGAATACTCGCAACACTCACAGTATCCCTCAAAGTCGTCCTCCTCGTCCGAATCTTCGTGCTGCTCAATCATACTATTCTCTTTTTTCACCTATTTCACTCTTGATGTGCAAAATGTCGCAACAAAAATAGACGCGAAAAACCAATTTCGCACAACATAACAAATCAACGGAAAAATCATCCACAAAGGTAGAATAGTTCATGGTGTGTGAGATTCATAACGTGAATCTACGCAAAAATCGCTAGATACACCTCTTTTCGCCACCTTTGTCACCACTATCCCCCATTTCTATCATACTTACTTACTTATCCGGCATTACAACCAATTACTAGTCCACGCCGTCGGTCCATTTGAGGCTGGCTCGGCCTCGCCTCCTCGTAGCATAGAGTCCGCCCCTAAAGACTTTCCAGGCTGGGTCGTCCTCATCCTTTCGAACCAGATGACCAGCCCACCGGAGCCTTTTGAGGCGTATTTGCTGGACGACAGTTACCTCTCGGTAGCGCTCATACACCTCATGGTTGTATAGGCTCCGGAATCGTCCCTCCTCACATATGGGGCCAAAAATCCGTCGTAGGATCCTCCTCTCAAACGCGACCAAGAGTTCCCAATTCTGTTTGCTGAGGACCCACGTCTCAGACGAATACGTGAGGACTGGCAGGATCATAGTCCTATACAGCAGTAGCTTAGTCTTTATGCTTAAGTTTCTGGACCGGAAAACTCTTGATAGACTGAAATAGGCTCTGTTGGCTTTCAGCAGCCGTGCGCGCACTTCTGTTGAGATGTCGTTGTCGGCTGTGATTGTTGCCATTTCTATCATAGTACTCTAGTCTCTAGTAACTAATGGAATCGACCGTTCTTTAACTTCGTAAATTCAGGGAGGGCTCTCAGTAGCTGACTTTGTACTACAAAGGCCCTAAATTTGATACTTTATACATTTTTTTTTTAATATTATTAATCGTATCGAGTTATTACTGTTCGAACTCAAAAAGAGAGCAGTTAGTCCACTTTTTTCTAACTTGCGACACGGCTAGAGGCCAAATAGTAAGAGATATCAACTTCAGGTCTTCGACGACCCCCCCTCCTGCCCTTCAAAAAACCATGCTTTTTATTTATTTAAGAAACAGCTCCCACGATTTCTTTCATTTTCAAACGTTTTAGAGGTAGTCAAGGTGAATATTTCGTGGACATCTATGTTCAAAAACAATTTTGATATAGAATTTTCGAAGATCAAAGTTTCACCATTTTGGAGGGCCCATTTTTCAACCGATTTATTTAAATTTGGTTTTTTTGAATGATCTTGAAATTTCCAACCCGACTGCATCGAACTTAGATAAGATTTTGCCAAAGGTTAGTTCTCCATTTCGGATTACCGATGCATCCAGGCCACAATTGGGCCCCTTATGCTTCCCCACTTCTACTCTATCTTATCCCCTGATACGAGTAGCCGCTCCATTTTACAGTTCTGTGGGCTACCAGTGTTGCTATACAGCAGCCCATCTCGGTGTGTGTTTAGATCAGTGACAGTGAATATTTGTATCGACTGAAGTAGCACTTTCATGTCGAAACTCGTTCTCGTACCAGCCTCTATTGTTTATGCGGTTCACCCGTAGTTGATGTATCTTTATCAAAAATTGGAAGAATCTTCTGATTGTAGACCACCCAGGAGCACCTTTCCCGCAATGTGGATGCATCTTCGGTGCTCCCGAAGTGTAGTGTCCATTTTGAATTTTACAAAATACATAAAGTTTACATTGTCAACATTGATATTTTTGGCTGTTTTCAATCTTCTCAAATAATCTAGTCTCCTTTCATCTTCGCTTAAAATTTCTCCTCTATCTTTCCTCCCTTTTACATCCCTGCAGTACCCAACTAAATACATGTCTTAAATCGTCTAACCCTGTATTACAAAAAGTACATTTTTTGTCTCCCTCATTCCTCCATCTCTCTAATGCCTTTTCCCCGTTTTCACATCTATATTTTGCAAGCATTTTTATCGCAATCCCTTTTTTCAAGTACTTCGGTCTCCAAGGGGTCCATAAGAGCCTGTATTCTTCTGTCAGTGCGTTATATCTTTCCTGATCTACCCATTCGCGATCTCTTTTTTGTAACTCGCATCAAATGGACATTCCTTCGTTTAATCTTGTATTTACTATCATTTCAGAGTAACCAACTCTTTCAAGGGAACTTCCTTCTACTTTTCTTCCATGTTGATTCCGGTTGATCATTTCTCCTCATCTCTTTTACACACTCTTTCAACACCTTGTTCGGACTTCTAATATTTTCCTCGAACTTGATTGCTCTGCTAGCTGCTATCGTTGATATCCTTTCCATTTTAGTTTCCGATTCTAAAATTGTACTTTTTGTGCACTGTTTGTTTAAGCCATAGTACCTATTTAAAATATTTTTTTTTCTGAATTTTTTTGGGAAGTTATCAGTATCGCCTGTTGGGGCTAAGGGAAATTTTCTGTGTTTTTGGAATTGGAAGTTATCAGTAGCGCAGCGCCTGTTGAGGTAAAGGGGAATTTTCTGTGCTTTGCAAAGTTATCAGTAGCGCCTGTTCAATTTTTGTACAAAATTTATGAAGGACGAAATGTGAAATAGGAAATGGTAAAATACGAAATGTATACTAGAATACCAAGTTTCCGCAATACAAAAGTGCAATACGAACATGTAAAATACGAAGTTAAAAACCATGTACAAATTTTCATTAAGAGCTCGTGCTCGCTGAGTAATATTTTATCAATCGTTGATCTTCCTGCTTCTAATACTGATTGTGTTTCTGCCAGATTGCATAATCTGTCGACCTAATTCATGAGTCTTTCTGTCAGGATAATGGTAAAAACAGGGGCCTCTCCACATTTCATTT
Organism: Phlebotomus papatasi; assembly: GCF_024763615.1. Taxonomy (NCBI): domain Eukaryota; kingdom Metazoa; phylum Arthropoda; class Insecta; order Diptera; family Psychodidae; genus Phlebotomus; species Phlebotomus papatasi. The sequence goes on from NC_077223.1 coordinate 95,770,049, forward strand.
TTCCATACGTTTTTGCATAGAGGCACTGAAGTGAAGACTATTGGCAAGTTTTCTCCTAAAGAGAAATGACTTGTCAGTCTGATATATTTCGAAATTGTGCATTAAAAGCTATCTAAAAATACATATTTAATAGTGCTCGCCGAAATAATACAAGAACTACGAGGAAATTTGTTTAAATCGCGGTGCAATATCTGCAAATTTTTTACAAGGAAAAGTGAAAAAGATCTTCACTTTTTATTAGTAAAAATATTGTAACTAGTGTTCAACAGCGATATTCCACTATAATTATCAACCCTAAGAAATTTATATTGAACAAAAAGTTCGCAAAATTCCTCCACTTTAACAGTTTACGCTTACTTAGAATTCCAAGACCTTTCAAACAAACCCAAAGTTGGGACATATTACTTTAAAAAATACTTATTTTAACGAGCTTTAACTTCTAATTTTGAAAAAAAGACTTCAGACAAAATGGAGGTCAGTACGTCAGTAGCATACAGGGACGTAGGAATAAATTTTGCTCAGGGAAAGGGTGGGGCATCCAGAAGCTGTGCGTTAAGAAGGTAGTTATTATCAATCTTATAAAGCTCTTTTTAATAAATGTGGAACAGGTAGAGATAATTGACGTTATGGTGTCATATTGCTCCTTAAAGCAGTTTTTATCCTTTCGAAGAAGAAAACCTTCGTTTTAAACTTACTTGAGGAAGACGTAGCAACACAAAAAGATCCAGAATGTTCATCACATGATGGGACACTGTATTTCCCAACTAATTCAAAACTTACTACCAACAAAAACACTTTGAAAAAGTTTGAGCCAGATCTAAAAAAAAAATATCACTTCGTGACGATAGCAAGAGAACTTATTAAGTCTCTCGCTTAACATTCCATCCTTAACAGCTCCCCTGGCAACACAATCGATCAAGCAAACTATCCACCTTCAACCACGGGAAGAGTTCATCTCCGGCCGGAACGGAACATTCTAATACACTCAAATATGCTCAAAATTATACAAATATTTATTACTATAAAAAAGAATCAGAAAATTGTGGTTCACTGCAGCAGTAGCCTACTACGCCATCCTCCAGGAAACTCTCCAACAGAAAAATAACTGAGGATCTTACCTTTTCTCCTCTCCTTCTCTCACTCTCATTACTCCATTTGCTCGTCAAATTTTTGAAAAAAACATGCGACACAAGAATCCAAAATATTGGAATTGGTTTTTTTCATACTTCAATGTTTTTTTTTTTTTAAACTCCGTTGTTATGCATCTTTTACTTCCTGTAAGCAACAAAAGGAAACTCCGTCAAAAACAGAGTTACTTCTACTCACCGCTCAACAAAGACATTACCTGGATTTCTTAGAACTTCGATGATGTCCACTGTCGCGACTGTCATCTCTGGAGCGCTTTTTGCTGTCGTGATGACGATCTCGATGGTGTTTGTCACTGCTCGAACTCTTGTTCTTAGATGAAGAGTGACTGCAAAAAGACCATCAAAAAATCCAAAATTGAACAGTGATATTTGGACAATTTTAATGGAAATTTGAAATTGGGATAAAACGTGCAAAAGAATCCAAGTGTTTAGCTCGAGAAATTGAAGTATAACATCTTCTCATTTATCTTTAGCGTGAGTCCATCAGTTTAGCAGTTTGTTCAAATAGTCATGGAGTAATGGTATGTTAAAGAATAAAATAGAGATGAGTGAAAATCTTTAAGACAATTAGAATTTAGCAAAAGATATTGATATTTTAGAATAAAACTATATATTTTTAAACAAATCTTAAACAAGAGATAAAAACCGAGTATAATTTGGATTTTTGTTACTTTTTACCCCATGTCATCTACTGTTTAATTGTTTTAACTCCAACCTATTCATTCTTAAAGGGAATTAAGTGGGACAAGTGGTAGGATACTCTCTCTATAATGAAATCGTCTCAGGTTCGAATTCCCTTTAGGTTACCAGGATTTTTTTCGGTGTTAAAGTTCATAATTTCATTATCGGTAATTATCGGTACAGTTATAACTAGTTAGGACTTGTGAAGGCTTTCAAGACCCTTTCTAACGAACCCAAATTTACCAAAAATCTTCCAACTTGAAAACTCGTTATTAGGAATTATTAAAAAATAAATAAACAATTTCTAGAACTATTTCATTTACCGTTTATCGGTTCGAACTCTCACTGTGAGATCTCGGGTTCAAAGCTAAATAGTAGCAAAAAATATTTCTCATGCCATATCGGTTTTGAATTCGTCCAGTGAACCACCTAAAATAATAAATTCTGATACGAGGACGAGTTTCGACATGAAAATGGTAAGTACTTCAGTCGATACAAGTATTCACTCTTACTGATCCAAACACCAACCGAGATGGGTAGCGGTGATATAAGTATCGGCACTGGGGTCGTACAGAAAAGCGGTGACATGGAGCCGCTACCCATAAGGGGGCATAAGATAGGAATGGGGAAGTTATTTTATCTTACCGGTGTCAAATCGGTATGAATCGATTCATAAATTACTCAAAAGATCGTCCAAAATAGCTGAGGAGTAATACACTTGATCTGCGAATAAAAATTACTTTTTGGTTCATTACCGGTTCATCACCGATAGGAACTGGTGCAGTGTTGTCAGAAAATCTAAGACCTTTCAACCAAGCCACTCATGACTTTATTCAGTTGAGAAATGCGCTCTCTAGACCCTTTTCAACCTTAGATATTGAAAAACGATATTTTCGTAAGCCTCCCGGCTCCACGTTTTCGAGCAATTGCAAAAAGACATGGTTTTTGGAAATTATGTTTGGGTCGACTTATGGGAGGAAGAATACCCCGAAGGCCCCAAGTCGCTATCTTCAGCCGTTTGACCCCTAAGAGTTAACGACGACTGGACGAGTAGAGAGATCGGACAAACAAACAATGTGACCATTTCTATGAACTTATTCAAAAATGGAAAAATAAAATCGCACAATACGGTCCCGAGATATCCGAAAAAGGTTTTAAAGAGATAGTGTGATAGATAGATGAAGGTCACGTTCACGGTCCTTGAGTCAACTTATCAGAAAGTCCTTAGAAGACCTCAACTCACTATCACTAACCGTTTGACCTTTAGCTCTGGTAACAGGTAGACGGACAGTGTGACAAAAATCTAAATTTCGGAATTCCAAAATTCAACCAAAATAGGTATGACACTTATTCTAAGACCAAGGTCAAGATCAAAATTTCATTCTGTTGAATATTTCCAAGATTAAGATTTTATATTTTAACGTGATGCATTTGTGGAAGCAAAAATGTCTTAGCTAAAAACCAAGATTTTTTTTCTACACTTAACGAAACGTAATTTCTGACAAAAATATTTATTTCTCTGCAGCATTTGTTGAAATTTCGCCATTATATAAATTAAGAAAACTAATTTATAACCTTGAAATTCACATGCTTTGTGGTGTCTTGGATATTAAAATTGCAAATTACATTAATCCGTTTTTTTTTTCAAATTGTCACCAACCTGGAGCTTAAACGGAAAAAGATATCAACTTCCGGTCTTCGGTGACCCCCAATAAAAAAAACCAATATCTCCAGACGTTATTTTTTTATTTCCCCCACACGTATCCAACCCCACCAAATCCATGCTTTTTATGGTTTATTTCCAAAACGGCTTCTTTGAATATGTTTTGGAGGTAGTTCAGGTGATAATTTCGTCCAAACACCTATGACCTAAGAAAATTGCCATCTTGGTTTTTTGAAGTACAAAGTTTAAATAATATGGAGGGCCTATTTTTCAACCGATTTGGCTGAATTTGGATTTTTTCGAAAGGTCTTGAAATCAGTAATTATTAATCGTGTCGAAGTATAAAATTTACAAGCAATAGCAGGAGTGGTCTCTTTGTATGTATTTCCCTATTAAAACGGTCCACCTTTTGCTTGTGTCTGATATGTCAATTAAATTCTAACATGAATTACTAATATAGCAATAATGTAAATTTTACGTTAGTAAAGTTACTTGCGGAGCTTGCGTTTAAAGTAATTATAATGACGTAAAAATTACGTTTTCTTTACTCGGTTATAATTTGTTAAAAAAAAATGTTTCTGATAGAAATTTTCTCTTCAAATAGATTTTCTTATTTGAGTTGCTTTGAGTAAACGCAGTGTATCGTATATATAATGAATTAGCTGGTTTTTGCTCTGAGCGTGACATTTAAGCAGCATTAATCTTAAAAACCTTAACCCTCTAACGGTGTTTTCTTTAATATACGAAAAAAGGTTCTAAAACAATGTTTTCTAGGATAATTATGATCCAATAAAGTCGAAAAAACTATCCATTCTTCATTATCTTTTTTAGTTTAGGCGCTAGGTGAGAAAATATAAAAATTTTTTGAAACTCTTTTTGCTTCTAAAATTCACATTTTTAGTTTTTTCAATTTTTTTAAATAAAATATACAAAGTAGAATGACATATCTTTCAGTAAAAAATAAATTTATTTTAGTCAGATAACTTTAAATCGGTATTTTTATGGAAATTAGAAATGAGTTTTTCTGCACTAATATTTTTTGTTGCTTTTTCTCTGACCTGTCACACAAAACTGGGAATAGCAACAAAACGAAGAGTCAAAATGGGTTAAAACTTTCAGGAGATGTTTATAAGACTATTACCGAGGACACTGTAGCACTTTTAAATAAATAAAACCTTTATTGTCGCTGTAAATGTGATTTTTGTGAAGACCGCCTGGAGGCGGTCTTACCCGTTAGAGGGTTAACTAAGAGGTCAGTATTAATCAAGAAGAAAAAAAGCTTTGTTTCATCCATAAATTAAATCCAAGATTATTTGAACAAACTCCCAAAAAACTGTTAAAAACGTGTAAAATAAATTTATGTAATAATAATAAAATAGAAACTGTATTAGGATTTCCAACAAACTACAAACCTATTGTCCGGCCTATTGCTCTTCTTTTTATTCTTCGAATGCAGTTCTCGTCTATTTATGTCAGAAAGATTGGACAAATTAGAACGCATCCAAAGACTCTCAAATCACTTTTATAGACACATCAAAAGAAAAATATGAACAGAAATTTTGAAATAAAATATTTTCACTTACCTATGCTTACTGCTGGACTTGTGTTTATCATAATCACGTCCACGATCACGCTTTGACGATGTTGATATCTTACTCCTATCATCCTCTCTGTACGCATTATTTTTATCCTCTTCAGCTGCTTCACGTTCAAGATCTGACCAATCCTTTCCAGATTCTTCATCAGTCCCCAATTCTAAAGAAACAAAAAATCTCTTCAGGTGAAAACATTTGCTTGAACAGAAAAAGAAAACAAACAAACCTTCTTCACTTTCATCACTGTCATCTTCTGAAGCTTCTGAGTAATCGGAGTCATCATCGGATTCCTCCTCACTTTCGGCATCCGACGGTTCATAAACTTCATCTTCTTCAGATTCATCACTGTCACCTCCACCTTGTTCCTCGCCATCTGATTCGGGATCCAAGAAAGTCCAACCGCCATTTTCAAAAAATCCCTCAGGATCATCCACAATGGTCTTCATAATCTTAGCCCAGTTGAGTGATTGGATACCCTCGGAATAACGAATGTCACATGAACTAAAAAGGAAGAAATACTGCTTTCAGGAACATCCCTTACAACTTATTTTCCTTTCAATTAATAAAAAGGGGGTAAAAGCATCCCAGGCTTTGCGAAGTACTCGAATTCGTGACTTAGTTCCTATACCTCAAAAGTGCTTTCGTATCATTTACTGTTTACCGGGTCTCACCCGATTTATAAATCGCTCAAAAGATACCATAAAATAGTTTGAAGACTAATAAAATTGATTTTCGGACGAAAATTACTTATCGGTTGATAACCGGTTTACAACCGATTTGAACCGATTTATAAATCACTCAAAACACTGTCTAAAATACACCTCAGGTATAATATAATTGAATTTTTATAAAAATTAATTATCGGTTAAGAATCGGTTCATTATCGGTTCAAAATTCTTTTTTTTACACTTGTAGGGGAAATGTGAATTAACAGTTTATTTAAATGGGAAATGGACTGCCCAGCGAGCACCAAATGCTAAGCCTTTTCAAATCAGCTAAAAAAATATATTTTCAGCTGAGTTCCGCTAACCTTGAAGTGACACTAGCGATCGCAGCGGCGATTAATCAAAGTTATTTTTCCCCAATCGAGTAAGAGACTTTAATGAACTTGGTTTTTGTCTTCGCTGAGGTTGCCGGGATTGAGTAGAAGCTAAATGTAAACCCTTTCCATTATTACAATTTCATGATTTTTACAATAACCACATTTTACATTACAAAATAAAGCAAAAAATCAAAATTCGCAAAAATTTTAAAAATAATATTCATATTTTGAATAATGTATTCTTCAACCTTTTCCGACCAATTTAATTTTTGTATTGTTTAATTTTATAAAAAAAATAAATATTATGAATCCATTTACAAAAAAACACATATATTATTAAAATTTTCATAAATCACTAAATATTAAAATATTTTCGTACAATTTTATGAAAATTTGAAATAAATAAAATTATTTATTTTCTTATGAAAGTTAGTGTTCAAAATTTGAAGGTTTTACCATTTTATGGGATGTAGATTAATTTTTCTTTTTTGTAAAATAAAATAAAATTTTGCTTTGGAGGTTGGTCACCAATGCTAAGACGGCGGTGGACGCTTGTTACTTCTCTACACTTTCCTATGCTACCACACTATACTTTCAAGGGATTTGTGTTTCAAAAGTCAAATAAATAAATATAGTAAAGAAGAGGTAATCCTGGTGATTTTCATAGAGTGCGACTTTAACGCTTGTTTTTGGACTGATGAAATATTTTTCCCCATTCCAAATCAAAAGAATTTGTTTTATTTAGAATCATGATACAAAAAGAATTTTAGCAATTATATTGAAGAAAATTAATAAAATTACGATAATATTAATTATGCGCAAGAACCTTACTGCTATGTTTTTTTCTAACTCCGTTGAATTCGATCAAACTCGGATGCTCATTTTATGGAAAAGTTTAATGCATACATTGCCTTACTATAAATAAAATAAATAATAAAAACTTACTTGAGCCACTCCTTGACGTGATCCAGCATATTCATGGGAATAGCATTGACCATGGACACTTTCTTGGCATAATCCTTAAACACGAAGATCATATCAAAATTCCTAAGATGGAATTGGACACGTTCAAAGTGAACTAATTCAACATCCTCAAGCGGAATGACAAATGGTGGCCATTCAGTCAAATTGACCAAACTGCCGGATGTTGGCTGCAGGAGAACTGTGCTCCGGAATGGTGCTCCCGGGAATCCCAATTCCCGGAATGGCGTATCAAACTCCACACTCTGCTTCGTCATGGCTTCAACCTTCTCGCAGAAGCTCTTGAAGGCTGTCTTGAGCTTGTGACGTAACTCACGCTCGGCCTGTTCAGCCGCCAGATCATCGCGATCATGCATATGCTGATGCTTTCCCAGATCTGTCGTAATCTCGCCCACTTCTGTGTAAAACTGCACATCAATGTGCTTCTTCTTGCCAAACATTATGGCATGCTTAAGGTGAAAATGCAGCAGGATGATCATCTCACCGTCGCAGGGTTGGAAGAACGCGCTTTTGATGTTATTGTAGAGAATGTCAACTTTGTCTCCGCGCACAGAAGTGTACCTAAACATTGGAGGAATTCATGCGCTTTGAAGTATTCCGGCTAATTCCCAGCGTTTACAAAATGAAGTTTTGCCCTCAAGACTTAATAATTTAAAAATTGCAATTTACATTAACAGCAAAATATCCAACACTGAAAAAATTATATGTACCCCAATAACCTTGAAAAAACCGTTTTGAGTGTTTTGAAGGTCACTATCAAATTTTTTTTTACATAAAAAAATATAAAAAAAGAAATTGTTTCAGTTGCGATGTCATAGGACACACAACCATGTACTGCAACAATGTCAATATACTGCAATTTCTGTGGTGAAGAGCATGAAACAGTGAAGTGTAAAAATTTTCTACCACTCACCTAAAACCATTGGAGTGCGCCTCTAGGGCTCCTGTCATCCTCTTGGTGACAATATTGGGACGAATGTAGAGATCCTTGAGCTTTGGATTGCCCTTGTTCTGTGACAAAATCAACGTATCTTGCTTCACAAGATCCTCCTTTTCGCGCTCTTCAGCTTCACGGGTCTTAAAGCGCTTCTGCACTTCCTTGATCAACCTAAATGCCGTATTGAGATTCGATGATGGAGCCGATATTTCTCCTGGTTCCTTGGTATTTGTGCTGCGATATGTGACCTCCTTGAGGAACGTAGCATCTGGCTGAAAGTACAAACTGCCCTCATTGCGTCCCATCGTTGCTCCCGGATGGAAGAAATTTATTCTCAAGTATGTATAGTCACCCTCAACACTCTGAGAGATATTCTTAATGGTGGAAATGTGAAAGGGTACAGGAATACCAAAGATTGGCATAATTACTGTCTCATACTTCCGATCAACGTACAGCTTGAGTTCTTTCACTTCAGCCTCACGAGGCATTTGATTGATACTTTTGTAGGACACTGTGGACTTTCGCACCTTTTCCGTCTCCTTGGCACCACCCTGCTTAGCCAGACGCTCCTTGGCCTTTTCATTGAGTGCCTGAGCAAGTTCTTTTTGATGTTGCTTACGCTTTTCCTCTGCACTGTGTTCAGAACGCAACTTATTCTCTAGCACTGTGGACCTCTTGCCACGACCAAGAATCTCTGGAGCCTTTTCCGAACTCTTCTCTTCCTCCTCATCATCCTCCTCTTCGTCATCCTTGAGGAAGATCCCAATATTCTTAATTTTCTTCTTACTGGCTGTTAGCACAGTAACCGGAGGTTCTTCATTCACCAAAACCGTATCAGCTATGAAGAGAGCATAGGTCTTTCCCTCTTTATCCGTGGCATCTTTATTGGTAAGATTAGCCAGACCAATGTTAACATTGAAAACCATTCCCTTCTTCAATACTGCCGAACATTTTGGCCCTATTATAATTGAACTCTCCCGAAATTCAATGCCCATGGCAAATCCAAATGTCTTCACCAGATTCTCCACCAAATTGGGCTTTGTCTTCTGTGCATACGCCAATCCGGCCTCATACACATCACACATCTTCTCCCCTGGCGTCATCTTCTTCAGCACCTCCTCCTCCAGATCCACCAAAAAATTATAATTGGCCTGGACAACATCAGACGGATTAACGAGCAAAGTTCTTGTGATGTTTGAACAATATGACTTGTATCTGGTTCCCAGGGAACAAACAATTGCTCCAAAATGGAGATAATTCTTGTCACTCAGGGCACTGTACTTGAGACTGTAATTCCCTCCGGACTGAATAATTGGCGGATAGCAGACATCTAACTGACTTGTATCCACATTTGTCACATACTTCTTATCACTGAGAGCAGTTTCTACTCCCTCAGCCAACTTCGTATGCTTCACTTTCTTGTCTGAATCAATAATCTCCATTATTTGATCCTTGAGATATTTATTGAACAGATCCACCGAAGCTAGACATGCCTTTTTAATGAGAGACACCTCGGAATCTTCCTTAGGACACATAATGTATCCCAATGAAGCTCCAATGTCCACTTCATCGAAATTCTCATTTTTCAGAGCAGCTCGCCAGGACTCACAAAAGTCCCCGCCACAGACATCCTTCAGGAAAACCCCAAGGGTCTTCCCTTTCTTTGACGCCCGAATAGCTTCGAGGAGTTTCGCAAAGTTTGCCTTGTCCTGATCAGTCTGCAATACCCAGAGAAAACACAATCTCAGGGAGGTCTAAATCACCTTATTGTGGATGAAATTCCTAATCTTCTCAACATTGTAAACCCTAGTACACTAGATCCCGGCATTATGCACATTTTCGGGACCGAAAAAAAGAACGCGCGAAATGGCATTATGCATCGAGAAAATTTGCATACCTACAGGGGCTTTCTTTTGAATAAATTGACCGTTGAACGAATTTCGCGCAGAGTAAAAGTAGTTCAAACAAAAAGATTCAAATGTTTCAACTAATTCAACAATATAAATGCATTAACAAACAGTACATGGCCAGAGTTCTTCAATAAATGGTTAGAATAATAAAAAAAAATACCTTAAAAAAAAGAAATTAAAATTTTGTTCTGAAAAAGTAGCAAAATGTTTTCAAATTTCCCGCGACGCACCATAGTATGCATTCAGGCGTATTTCAAAAATGACTTCATAAATTGACTCCCGATGGTAGGCAAATTTGCATGATTGTGTGCATAATTCCGTCAGGTGCATAATCCCGAAGGACTTAATGCCGGGACTGAGTGTACTCCAAAGCGGAGAATTTTGAAGCAATTTACTTCAAAGCCGAATATTTTGAAGCGATTTCCTTCAAAGCAGAATATTCTGAATTGGGGTCCCGGTCAAAATCCCGAACGCCAAAATCCCGAAAGCCAAAATCCCGAACGCCAAAATCTCGAATTCTTAAAAGTGTCACAGCTACTCCCACGATTGTACCCACGCTTGCTGGAGGCAAAGGGAAATCTTCTGAGTCTTAGGAAATTATTCTAAACATTTTCCTCCATATAATTTCATCAATTTCAGGATTTTTAAAATTCGGGATTTTGGCTTTCGGGATTTTGGCTGCCACCGCTGAATTGATTTACTACAAAGCGGAATATTTTGAAGTGATTTTGTTCAAAGGAGAACACTATGAATTGATTTTCTTGAAAGCGGAACCTTCTGAATTGATTTACTTCAAAGCGGAATATATTGAAGTGATTTATTTCAAAGTGGAATATTTTGAATCGATGTACTTCAAAGCGAAATATTATGAATTGATTTACTTCAAAGCGGAATACATTGAAGTGATTTACTTCAAAACGGAACGTTTTAAAGTGATAGACTTCAAAGCAAAGAATTTTTAAAACGATTTCTTCAAAGCAGACTATTTTCAAGTGATTTCCTTCAAAGCAGAACATTCTGAAGTGATTTACTTCAAAGCAGAACATTCTGAATTGATTAACTTCAAAGCAGAACATTCTGAATTGATTTACTGCAAAGCGCAATATTTTGAAGTGATTTACTTCAAAGCGGAATATTCTGAAGTGATTTACTTCAAAGCGAAACGTTTTAAAGTGATAGACTCTAAAGCAGAGAATTTTTAAAACGATTACTTTAAAGCGGACTATTTTGAAGTGATTTCCTTCAAAGCAGAGCATTCTGAATTGATTTACTTCAAAGTGGTACGTTTTAAAGTGGTATACTTTAAAGCAGAGAATTTTTAAAACGATTTCTTCAAAGCGGAACATTTTGAAGCGATTTCCTTCTAAGCGGAACATTCTGAAGTGATTTACTTCAATGCGGAACGTTTTAAAGTGATAGACTTTAAAGCAGAGAATTTTCAAAACGATTACTGCAAAACGTACTATTTTGAAGCGATTTCCTTCAAAGCGTAGCAATCTGAATTGATTTACTTCAAACGTTTTAAAATGATTGACTTCAAAGCAGAACGTTATGAAATGATTTACTTCAGACTATTTTCAAAATGATTACTTCAAAATGGAACATTTTGAAGTAATTTTCGTCAAAGCAGGGAACTTTTTTAAAATGATTAAGTACTTCAAATAATGTACTTAAATGCGGAGAATTCTGAAATGATTTACTTCAAAGTGGAATATTTTGAAATTATGTACTTCGCAGCAAGGGATTCCTAAAGCTATTACTCCAAAGCAGAGCATTTTGAAGTAATTTACTTCAAAGCGGTGCATTTTGGAGTGATTTACTTCAAGGTGAAGAGTTTTAAAAAGCAATTACTTCAAGGATCAGTGCTTTAAAGCAATTTTTGAAAATACAGTAATTTGATTTAAGCGATTTTCTGCAAAAAGAAAAATTTTGAAATCATTATTATTATTATTATTACCGTGTCGAGGCTTGTATTAAGAAAACAAAAAGTGAAGCTTGACCATGTTACAGGCTACGTCAATTGCCTTGTCTTGTACTTTGGGGAAAAGATATCACTGGACGTGGACAGATATACAAATCTTAGGTGGCCCGTGCCTCGCCACCGCTCCTGAAGCGGTTAAGTTCCAACTTAGGTTACCTCCGGGAGGACGCCGTTTCTAGTTACTCAAGAAGAATTTGAAGGAACCAAACCTTCCACAAGTCGAGTCTTGACTCATCGGGAATAATAGAAAGTGGTTTCACCAAGTTGGCGAAGCTCTTTTGAGATTTTAAACTCATCTTAACTTTGCTCTGCCCAGGAAGATGTCTATGCTTGTCAAGAACATTGAATTGAAACCCTTTCTACTGGACATAACCTGTCTTCTAACACATTCCATCATACCCATCATACTATTATAAAGTGTACAACCACAAGAAAAAAAGTTTTGGGGGCGTATTTCACAGATTTGCTTATTAAAAGTTAAGGGCAAGATTCGGAGAGTTTGGCGCTGATGTTGTAGCAAACGAGAACACATATGAAAGATTGTGTAGGATTCGGTTCCAGCCAAAATCCAGATTAGGTCGAAATCCCGGAAAGCCAAAACCCCGAATGGGCCAAAAATTCTGAAAAGCCAAAATCTCGAAAAGTCAAGATTCCAATGGGTAAGAATACCGAAAAACCAAAGTCCAGAAATCCAAAATCCCAGATAGGGCAACATCCTAAAATCCCAAAATCCCGAATGGGTCGAAAATTCCGAACAGCCAAAACCCCGAAAAGCCAAGATCCGGAATGGGTCAAAGTCCCGAAAAGCCAAAATCCCGAGAAATCAAAATCCAAAAAATCCATAATTCCAAATGGGGCTACATCCCAAAAATCCAAAATTCCGAATGGGTCTAAAATTCCGAATAGTCAAAAACACGAAAAGCCAAGATCCGGGATGGGTCAAAGTCCCGAAAAGCTAAAATCCCGAAAAGTCAAAATCCCAAATGGGGCGACATCCCAAAAATCCAAAATTCCGAATGGGTCAAAAATTTCGAATTGCCAAAAACCCGAAAAGTCAAGATCCCGAATGGGTCAAAGTTTCTAAAAGCCAAAATCCCGAGAAATCAAAATCCAAAAAATCCATAATTCCAAAATCTCAAATGGGTCGAAATCCCTAAAAAACCAAAATCTCAAAAAGCCAAAATACCGAAAAGCCAAAATCTGGAAGAGACAAAATCTAGAAAGGTAAAAACCCAGAAGCCAAAATCCCAAATGGGTCAAAACCCCGAAAAGTCAAAATCACGAAAAACCAAAGTTAGAAAAAAACTAGAATCCAAAATCCCAAAATGCTAAAATCCCGAAGAGACAAAATCCCAAATGGGTCGAAATCTCAAAAAATCAAGATCTTAAAAAAGCCAATATCCCAAAAGCAAAAATCTGGATGAGACAAAATCTAGAGAGACAAAAACCCGGAAGCTAAAATCCCAAATGCTAAAATCCAAAAAAGCCAAGATCCCAAAAAAGAAAAATCCCGAAAAACCAAAATCTCGGATGACACTCTTTCAAGAATTTGGGAATGAGCTTTCGGGACCCTGTCAGAATTTTGGATTCTGGGATTTTGGTTTTCGGAATATTGACCTGGACCAAAGGGATTTTCATTTTTTTATTTGAAATTTCATTTTGGGATTTCCATGATAACGTCGGATAACTGGAGCTTTCGGCAAATTATTAAATTATCCTAATTATTATCAGGACGAAGTGTCTAAATACACATTCTTTGCCAACTAAAAGCAAGTTTCTACACAAATTAGAGAAACCTTGATTATTTCTTCAAAGTTCCACTGGTTTAGAATGGATTCTGTAACAATAAAACCCTGTAAGAACTTCAGGGTCGCTTTGGAAGTCAGGCAACTTAGGAAGGACTACTTAGTACCGAATACTTTTAGAGAAAATTGCCCCCTGGTCCAGCAAAAGAGATAAACTGATGCTGAAAATAAGCCATAGAACAATCGATCCCTCCAACAAACCAAGGGCCAGTGATTCCAAGAACAGCTCAAGGGGAGTTTCAAAGAGCTTTCAAGGCCAAGTATTAATGTTCAAATATGCAATGCCTTTTTAATTTAAATCCTGGATATAAAAATGTCACAGCTAAAGAAAAAAAAAATTCCCCTAAGACGCCCAAAAGAGCCCCCATAACTTACCCTGTCCCTAATGAGAAGCTTAACAGCTGGAACATCCTCTTCCTTGGCATTTTCAATCTGCTTCAGGAATTCAATTTTCTTCTTGCTGGCCAGGAAGTAGATCGCATCCTCGGTAAAGACACTAATAGTGTCTGTGAGTTCATACCCAAGGAGCCAAGTCTAGAAACAGAAAACATCCAAAATTTATCAGAAAATCCTCATGAGGCACATTTGGGAATTTTGGCAGAGCCCGCCAACCTGAAGAGCCGTTGATTTCGAATAAATTGTTTCCTCGTCCACTCCAACAGCTGACATAATGCAATCCACCTTCATGAGGGCATCATCGTGCTTCACTGATGACTCCTGCAATCGGAAAATGGGGAGAAATTGCGTAAAAATGGGAAATTCCCACAATAAAAAGTGAGGTTATGTACAAAGAAAGCCATCAATTCTCATGCTCTCGCGGCTTTATTTCTCTCTTCACCATTCCATCTCTCTCTCACTTCTCTCATTTCCCATCGATCTCTCTCCCTCTCCCAATCTCACACTCTCTCTGCATTCTCTCAAAAAATGCTCCCAAGATGGAAAAATTGCAATAAATTACCTTCCAATCGCTGTAAATCCTCTTGATTCGGCGAAAGAAGGAGTCTTTGTCCAAGACAATATTGGCCATCCCTTGCCTTTCGCACTTCAATCACTCGGAAAAAGCAACTTTTTCAGCTGGAAAACTGGGAAAATTGTTCACTGTTTGACACACACGACTCTCCGGCAAATGTCTCCGGCTACTGCAATCGCGCTCTCTCTCTCTCTCTCTCTTGTTCAGTGGCGGCCTGGGTTTTCCACCCTTGGAGCCGTCATTCCAACACAGATTTTTCCTCAACGCTTTTCACAGAGATTCCACTACTTTTCCGTAATGCCCAATACACGATTCGATAACGAAACACGCCAATTCCAACTTATCACCCAGTTTATCTTGTTTTAGAAGCGTTTTGAATGACGAGAAAAGCGCAATTTTTGAGCAGAAAAAACTATAAGCAACAACGCAGCTAACACCACCACACACAACACCGGAATGTCGGAATTGGACGTGTCGTTAAATGGCGAAACATACATGCAATGGAATTTATTACATTTTGTTAGGTGTATAAAACAGTGTAAATTTTAGATTTTTTTACAGTAATACATTACATACAGTCCATACACAGTACAATTACAATTACAGTACAATTACAGTGCCCGCTTTGTAATCCGGATGATTGGAAGACAAAATGACAATGTCCGCTTCGTAATCCGGATAGATTTTTTGAATTAGTTCAACGTCTCGAAAATATAATACAATTATTTTTTTTGTAGAAATAGAATAAAAGTTTTAAAGAAGCCTAAAAAGACATAATTAGAGAATTCTGTGCTATTATACTTCATTTATTTACCCATTCCTTACCATGGTATTATACATCATACGCAAATTGAGTGATTTTAGACGATTTATTCCTCGGCAACTGCTATCCGAATTGCTGTCGGGAATGGGTTTATAGTAACTTTAGTCTTTTAATTACTTGGAAGTCCGACAGAGACGAAAATACATTTTGTTATTGTCTTCTTGCTTTGCGGAAGGTCATGCAAAATGTTTGCTCAAAATAGCGAACGGAAAATTCGACATTCCGTCGAATTTGTTAAAATTGGTCTCTTTCCTCTTTTCTGATTTGAATTCTAGTGGCCAATTTGTTTTCTTGAATAGCTACTCTATTTAAATCAGTAGAGTTTGTAGTGAATTAATGCACAGAATTTAAATTCAGTGACCGTTAAGACGTGTGTTTGACAGGGGCTCCGGGCTCCGGCTATCGCTGTATATTTTCAAATAGCAAATATACAAAATATACATACCTAAGAGGGCTGGACCTGGACCTAGTTAGCCTGAATTTGAGGGTTTGTCCAAATAATCTTAAAATTAACTTTGAGTGTGTTGTGGACAGAACGCCATCTGACGGAATTTTATAAATTACAGTAGACTCTCGCAAATTCGGCTCTTTTATGATCGGGCTACTTTTTAATTCGGGCAGCGGTTACATTTGAAAAAAGTTTGTTGTCATTTTTCAAGTTTGATTATGATTATCAAATGAATCAAATATGCTCAAATTTGGCATGGTTTGTCTTAGTTTTGATGTGAATTTGCATTATTGAGGGATTTTCATGCAATTTACATAATATATGAGTGTGTAAACTCAATATCTACAGTGCTGTCTCTCTATATGCACAGCTTTTGTGACGGTTGCATTCAAAATCAATTTGTTTACATTTTGACAAAGTAATAAAGAAAATTATTTTCTTGGTAACTAATTTTTCTTGTTTTTAATTTTCTTAATTTTATTTTTTCTGTCTCATATTATATTTAAAATAACACGGGAAATTCCAGAACATTAAAAAAATGATAATTTATTAAAAGAAAAAAACCGTTGGGAATTTCAAAAAAAGTTGTGCATATTCAGAGAGAGAACTGTCAAAAAAAGTACCCAAACTGTACATATAGAGAGACAGCACTGTACAGTAGAGTCTCGCTATAGGCCATCGTTCTATAGTCCACAATTTATCGACCGTTGATTTCAAAACACTGATTGTAAGTTAGGTTATGTTTTTTAGTATGCGACATGCATAATTATTTTAATATTTTTGGCAAATTTAATTAAGTGGTTGTGATAATTGTGATCCACAATGAGGAGAGCAAGGACAAGTACCACAATCGCAAAGAAAGTGGAAGCCGTCGAGCAATTTCAATACTAAAAATCGTTGATAATTTTAAAAAATTACATGGACTATATAGTGCGACCCAAGTGTCAAATTTGAAACCAAATATGGACTATAGCGAGACTCTACTGTATATGCACATGAATAAAAAATCATTGCATTTCAAAAAGTTTGTCGCCCGAATTTCTGTCTAATTCGGCTGACATTTCGGTCCCATATGCCCGAATTTGAGAGAGCAAAATTCCGCAAAAATTCCAATGGAAAACTTGCGTCCAAATGGCTAAATTCGCTGGAATTTGACGCTAAAATTCCACTAAGTTTTCCTATGGAATTTAAAGCCGGAAATTCCATGGAAATCATAGTGCTCCATGGAATTTACTAGTACGACATGCTGGAATTCCAGCGTTAAATTCCGCGGAAGATTTATATGGAAACTCACACGTGAAACGTCCGCGGGATAAGCTGGAAAAAACATATGGAAATTTCCACTATCTTTCCATAGTGTTTTATATGGATTTTTCCACTAGTTTTCTGAAATGTCAAACAAATAAAATGGTGTTGCGACAACTTTTAGAATTTGTTCCCAAACCTTCCGCAAACATTTCTAGTGATTCATGTGGCAATTATAATATAATTAATTATGCGATGCTGCGTTTCGTGTAGATAATAATGAAGTGATTACATTAAATAGGTCGCCAACCTAAAATAATGCTGTTTTTATGTTAATTAATATATATTTTAGGAAAAAAAAATTTTTTTAATAAAATATTTTTCTATAAAATTCAGAAGTAAAATCATGAGGTGCATGTGACAGCTTCATTTTTTCTCCATTTTATTTTGGTGGAAAAATCCACATAAATTCCACGAGCATTTCCATGGATGTATTCTATAGAAAAAATCCAGCATAAATCCATTAAATTTTCCTTGGAACCTATTATGGAAAATTCCTATGGAATTTTTTAAGGAAAAATAGTGGAAAATTCCAAGGAATTTTTCGCTTGTTATTCCTATTCCGCTTTCTTTTGCAATGGGGAGAGTCTATTGTGACTTGAAATTAACTTTGAGTGATTGAACTGCCCCACTCTCCCTTAATTTTCACTGTGCACAGAGCACAGTTTCCAGCCTCCCGCTACTCCGATGTAGAAAATAATATTACATTGTAAATAAAATACATTATTATCGTCTGACACAAAAAATACCTAAATATTTCTTGTAATTTAATTTATCCGATGAGAAATTGGAGTAATCGAACTAAAAAAAAATTCTTACATTATAATTTAAACAATTTCTATTTTTAATAATGGGAAAAAATAATTTTTTACACCATCGCATTTACATATTATACGCGGCTAGGTGGAAAAAAGTTGGCGCTGTCGTACTTTCGTTAAGTTTTGTCCCGGCTTCATACATAACCTCACTTCGACGCGTGTGTAATCATGCAATGTTTATTTTGATTTTATGTCCAAATTGTGCTCTTTTCCTTTGATTTTCTCGCGCACCGTGCTGGGTAAATTCATGAGTACCTTCACGCAAGTGTTCAATCCCATCTCCGGACAGATGGAGTGGGAGGTTCGTAGTTCCGACTACGATTTTTACCAGGAAGTGGCCAGGAGTGACTATGGGGACATGCTGCATGACACTGAGCGCAATGTGAAGTACTATGAAGCCCTCAGGAAGGCCATAGCCGGACTGCATAGTCGTGGTATCAAAGCCAATGTCCTGGACATTGGAACAGGAACAGGGCTCCTGTCGATGATGGCCGTGGCTTCGGGAGCAGACTCCGTGGTGGCTTGTGAGGCTTTCAGACCCATGGCAGACTGTGCTGAGCGGATCATCGCTAAGAATGGAATGGGTGAGAAGATTAAGTTAATTAAATTGAGATCGACTGAGATCAAAATTGGTCGGGATATGGAATCGAGGGCGAATATTCTCGTGACGGAGGTCTTTGACACGGAACTCATTGGGGAGGGTGCTATAGATATCTTTAGGCATGCCCATCGAAATCTCCTTGAAGAGAATGCCACGGTTATTCCGCATTTTGCCAGGATTTATGCTCAAGTTGTTGAGAGTCCTTTAGTTGCGGCTTTCAATAAACCCAAATTGCTGGCCAATTTGGATGGGGAGATCTTGCTAAAGACTCCCAGTGAGATTGTTGATTGTCCTGGATCGACATCTCTGCACGAAGTTCAGCTGAATCAGCTGCCAAGAGAGTCTTTCAAAAGTCTCTCTGAGCCTCATGTGGTCTTCTCCTTTGACCTCAGTGGGAAGACTGAATTGGAGAATAACAGAAGGAGGGCAGTGGAGACAAGGTCTAAAGAGACTGGGACTGCTCAAGCTGTTTTTATGTGGTGGGATTTGCAAATGGACGTTGAGGGGGAGATTCTCCTAAGTTGTGCTCCCTATTGGGCTCATCCGGATTTTGAGCAGCTCAAGATGCGGGCTTCTGCCCGAAGACCCCTGCCCAATGTCATCCCCTGGCGGGATCATTGGATGCAAGCCCTTTACTACCTCCCACAAGACGTGAATCTCCAAAAAGATCAACCATTCTCCCTCGTGGCCTACCACGATGCCCTGTCTCTTTGGTTTGACATAACCACAAACATTCCGGAAGGCCGAACCCTGTCTCCACCCTTCTGCACCTGTGGCTTCCATGTGGCATGCTCAAGGACTCGAATTGGCCAATTAAATGATCACCTGAGGAACAAAAAGTACCTCAGGATGCTCGAAGGCATCCCCTCAACAGCCACAGTTCTCTCCATCGGCGATGGGAGTCTCCTGGGCCTAGCCACAGCAAAAATCGCCCAAAGAGTCTACTATCTCAATTTTAATTACTTCTCCGAGAAGGTCACGAAGCTCTATGTGACCTCAAATGGGCTGGAAAATGTCACAATTGTGAACAATGTTGAGGATATTGAGAAGCATCTGAAGGAAGTGACTCATGTAGTCGCTGAACCGCACTTCAACACTTCCATTCTGCCCTGGGATAATCTGTTCTTCTTCAAATTCATCAGAACGCGACTGAATGATCTGCCCAAGGAAGTCGCAGTGTCCCCAGTGAAGTGTGACATCGAGGCAGTTCCTGTTGAATTTCTGGATCTGCACAAGATCAGGAAGCCACTCAGGAATGTCGAAGGGTTCAACATTGAGGTAAGTTTCATTTTTTTTGTTCTGAACCCGAGAAAAAAAGTTATGTCCGCTTTTTAGAAACATTCTGTAGGGGAGACCGGGGCAGTAGGCATGAAATGTTTCGTGAAAAAAATATAATTTTGGAAATTATATTTTTATTAAGATTTTTCTAGGTTTTTAATTTGTTTTTAATCCTACACTGCTGGCAATAATCATAGCTCCACTTTTTCATACTGGAAAAACTTTGAAAAAAAATGTTGGAAAAAATAAAAAAAAATCATTTGAAGGTATTTTCAAACAGATATGGAAAATTGCCATTTGAATTTCATATCGTTAGAACTGTGAGTACTGTGATAGAATCTTTATCAAAATGGCGATTTTCGGGTGGCAATAATTATAGCTCCACTCAATAAATTTGGCTACAGGGTATTTATTTTCAATCAATGAAGGTATATATCTCTTAAGGCCTCTACACATTGGGAGCAATTTTCGTCAAAAATCTTATTTTTGACAGAATTTTGACGTTTCTACCTACAACAGTGCGGACGATTTCGTTCAAAAGAGCAATTTTTGATGAAAACTACTTACAATGTGTAGTCACCTTTAGTAATTTAATTAATAACTTTGTTAACCTAATTAGAATCATTTTTATAAAGTTTTTCATGAATTTTGCTGAAATTTTGTAAGAAAAATGTTTAATGAACAAAAATAAGGGATTAATTAAGGTCTTGAAAGGGATGGAAATTGACAACCAAAAAATTTCCATAAAAATGACAAGATCCTATCACCTTCCATCCGAATTTGTCCATATAGCCGACATATATGCATTTTAAACCACTCCCAGGGCTAAAAATCTTCTTCTGTTAGAGGCAAAAGTGTGCAATTTTCAGTGTTACAGTCGAAAAAAATAAGTTTTGTACCGAAATTTGATGTTAAACAATGCTGATTGCTTTGCCTCATCATGTCCTGTTGATTCTGCCCCAAAACAGAATTCGAAGTGACTAAGGTGGTCTTCAGAATACCAAGAATGATTCTGAGTGGAGCTATAATTATTGCCACCCGAAAATCGCCATTTTGATAAAGATTCTATCACAGTACTCACAGTTCAAATGGTATGAAATTCAAATGGCATTTTTCCATATCGGTTTGAAAATACCTTCAAATGATTTCTTATTTTTCTTCTCTCAGCATAATCGCATCTGGATTCTTGAGATGAGCGTCAACTATTAATTTTCGAATGTTCTCAATCATTTTCCAGTCAAAAATAAATTTTTTTAACAAGATTTTCACAAAAAAAATCAGCTGGGATGACATGGTAACTTATTTTCCATACTATCGACTGTCCATTTTGGGAAATTTTAATGACAGCTGCACTTCCTGTAACTAATTTATCAAGAGTCACATTCTTTTAAGAATGTCACTAATGGCCCAGCAATGCGTAAAAAGTCGATAGTCAAACCGATTCGATAGTGTCGAAAAGATAGCACATTCCACCCCTGATAAAATTCTCTTGAAACGATAACAAAGATAAAGCGTCAAAAGCTCACGTGGGACTTAATTTATATCAAACAAATGGGAAATCTTTTCGTCAAAACGCTTTACGTACCGGTTCCACGGTTTGCCATATTTTGCCTTAAAACCGAAAGCTTTACTTGTACTGCTCGAATTCTACAGTTGAGAGAAGGAGCAGTATAGGGGAAAGTACTCTCCCTTCGAACGTTCATGCCTTCGAATAATGTGAATTTACTTTTATTATTTCGATTATTCCTATGAGATTTACTAATTTCTATTAAATATTAGTTGTCTTATTGTTGATAATTCCGTGATAATTTAGTGTAAATCTCTTACGAAAAACAAAAGAAATTCACATAATACTGTCTCCTAGATCCTCGTTTTTTCAGCCCACAAAATATCCGCCTCTCGGGGATTATTTTTTGCAAAATATCTTCGCGTTTCGGACGAACACAGATGGTATCACGCTGCTTGTCAGTTCGTTCGGCCGTTACAACACATAGAAGTCTACTAGATTGCTCGAAAATGTATTGTGCAATTCTTAAATATGTTTTAGAAGTTACCTAGGTAGACATTTCGTCCATATACGAAAATACCGTTGAATCGGTTAAATCATTCCTGGTTTTCAAGGGCAAAGGTTAAAAAGGCTCTAGAGAGCGTATTTCTCATCCGAAATCGGTTCAAATCTAATTTTTAACCAAAAATCAATTATATTACTTCTAAGCTATTTTAGACGATCCCTTGATTGATTTATAAATCGGTTCAAAACATTTGTGAGTCGGTAAATGGTAAATGATGAGAAAATATTTTTAAGATATAGAGGATTTCTTATTCATGAATTCGAGCATGTTGTAAAGCATATGACTCCCTGAATGCGTACCCTTCTTTTTCTGTACCGCCTAGTGACAACTAGATTATCTGGTTACCTAGATTCCCTCTCTATGAGGGAGGTTCTGCTGGGGTTCAGGGATATCTAGTGTCTAGGGCAGGGCAAGACCTTTTTATCGCACTATTCATCTAAAAGTAGGGAAAAGTGCCCATGCTTAATACCATTGGAAGCTTCGTAATGACTAAATTTTCTATGTTTTACAATATATATGTGACTCATCGCAACCATATTTTAAAACCTATGGGAAATAAGTGGCCAGTTTTTATAATATATTGCGGAGTCACGTTTATTGAGAAATATAGGAAAAAATTAGTCATTACGAAGCTTCCAATGGTACCAAGCATGGGCATTTTCCCCTATAACTCCCTGCTCTGTGAGAAACATAGCTCTCTACGGGAAATTCAAAGACATTTTAATTCTGAGCTTGGCTAATTAGTTTCTGCCTTTCCTGTCATACTTGTACTTAAGCAGTACGGATATTAATGTGTAAGGTTCCCGTCTTAAATATTAGATAGATAGATTAGATAGATTTATTGTCATCATATCATATTTATTGTTTTTCCTCAGTATTTGGGAGATATTTTAATTTTATAGATTGATGATTTTGGTATATATTTTTGTGGACGTTTTTGGTTTTAAAGGTTTTTCTACACAGGATACTGGTCAAAATAGGCCTAAAGGCCTAAGACCTTGGTAAGGGGGGACAGGTAAGGGGGGAAACAAAAAAAAAACTTGTACTTAAGGTTTTTCTTTTTAATATTTTTTATTAAATATTTTTGCCACGCAATTGTAAAAGAGTTGAACCCTATTTTTTGTGCATAAAAAAATAAAATAAAAATAGAACGTAATTTTCTCGCTTAATGGTGTACAATAAATTACAATCAAGTTTCTTTCGACAAATTCCAAGAAAGTTTTTAGAAAATTTTATTCGACTTCAACAATAAAAAAATTTAAAAAAAAAATCAATAATTTTTTTATTTTAAATTTTGAAATATTTTAAAAAATGTTTATTTTCAGACTCTCAAAGAAAAAAAAATACTAATTCTACTAAACTAATTCTGTCAACATAAAGTTTCTATGTTAATATGTACCTGCATTATTCCTTTTAGATTTTTTTTTTGTTTATTAACAATGAATAAAAAAGAAAGTTATTCTTGATACTTCTAGAAAATCTTGCAATTTTGTAAAAAAGTAAATTTAAAAAATATAAAATCCTAAAAAATATATTTTTAACTTAAACAAATTGCCCCGCCTTCCCCTATTTTAATTTTATTGAAAAATCTTTTTTACAAAGAATTATCCCCAATCTCATTCCATTCTCCAGGAATTCGACAAAATGCTAGAGAAAGCCTCTGCATTGGCTGATTCGAAATTCGAAGCTCATCCTTTATGGGAGTATCCATGTCTAGCCCTAGCAGATCCTCTGAAGATCTTTACGATAGATATCGATAGTTTTCCAGACTCTTCCAGCACATTCTCAAGCAGATCCTCTTTCAAATTGTGAGTAGTTTTTTTTTTTAATAAGGGATTATTGAGAATCAGAGTCTGATTCAGGGTTTATTTTCAGCTCTGGGCGATGCAATGGAATAGCTTTCTGGGTGGTATGGCACCTGGACAGGTCGGGAAGTGAGAAATCACAAGTTGGAACTGGTCCAAGGGAAGCCGTAGAACCGGGAAAATTCATCAAATGGGATAGTTTTACGAAACAGGGCGTGTTCTTTGTTGTGGAGCCGATTCCGGTGGAAGCAGGAGAGCAGTATTCCCTGGAAGTGACTTTCAACAGTACAACAGGACCTGTTGAATGCAAATTGTCAAAGAGTCCCTGAGGAAAGGGTGTGTTTATTGATTAAACAAAATGTTAGAAAAATTAATAAATTCCGAGTTTGATCGATGTGGAAGGATTTTTTTAGAGAATTCTGGGATTCTTAGAGGATTTTTTAGGGAATGGCGTCGAAAAGTGTGGTGATTTCGGAGAAACCTGTGAAGCATATTGGATTGAGTGACTGGCAGGCCAGGCTCAATGAGTCCAGGGCTGTGGCCACGGCTAGGAGGAACGATGCCTTTGAAGTTCGCTATGCAGCCAGGAATCTCAGGAATGAGACAGATATCCAGGCCAAGTGGGATTGCTATCACAATACCAAGCGTCTGGAAGACAGGGTAGTAGAAGTGAATCAGTGGCGAGAGAGTCTGGAGGAGTGTCTCAGTCGGGTGATTCGTGAAATTGAGATTCTAAAAGCGGAAAAGGCTCAAACTGAACGAGAACTCGAAGCTCTGGCCACGCCTCTAATTGTAGTCTCTGAGTGTCTCTCCACTCGGGATTCCCGTCGAGAGATCGAAATGACCTACGATGAGGCAGAGAAGGAACTGAAGCTGGAACTGGCTCTGGTGGAGAAGAATCAAATTATGCTGAGGGATCAGTGTCAGGCTGCCTGGGAGAAGCTAAATGCCCTCGAAGATGTAAGATTTCAGCTGAATCTTGAGATTTGCAACAAGAAGGAAGCCGAAGTTATTGATACTGAACAAATGAATCTCAATAAATTCTCCTCGAATACCACTTTCAAGAGCAATCCCCAGAGGATTCCTAAAGAGTAAGGTTTAAGGTTTATTTTTTCTAGCAGCGGGATTTTCCTGACCAAAGGTTTCTCTTGAAGGTCGTGCACGCATGAGGGATGGTTGTCCAATACGAAGAATGTGAAAAATCTGGCTGAGAATGAGTTGAAAGACACGTACGCCCTGAGGGAATCTCTATTTGTCTGCCGGGAGAAGACAAGGAATGAATTGCACGCTCACCAAGATCAAGTGGATCATACAATTCGCAAGAGGATTTTTGAGACCCAAAGGGCACGCAATGAGCTCAAGTGGCAGGTGTTAAAGACAGAAGAGGAGATGAATCAGTGTCTGGCAGAGATTGAAGCCCTGGAAAAAGCCATTGAGGACAAGAAGGAAGTACTGAAGTTGGCAGAAAGTCGACAGGAAAATCGTTTTGCGAGATCTGGGTTCGAATTGTGCCGAGATGATCCATTTCATGGGCTCTGTGATGAGATCACCCAACTCAGAGACACCCTAAATACCCTCACGAGTCAGCTGAATGTGACAAAAGGGAACTACAGTGTTCTGGAGGATCAGCATTGTCGCTTGACTAGGGATCTTGAGAACAAAGAGCATTCTCTGATGGTTGAGGTAAGGACTCTCGATCAACGGGAGCGATTGAAAAGTTGGCAAGGGAAGGAGTGCAAATCTCAGACTGGGAGGAATATTCAGCTGACCAGAATGGAGCAGGAAATCCCCCGAAGCAGCTACTCCTAAAACCGTTAAATCTGGAATTTGAAATATCCCTTCGTCAAGTCGAATCGAAATAAATTTTCGAACATGTCGATAAACTTATCGCTTCGTTATTCTTTGATGTGCATGCTCTTCCTGGAGAAACTTTAGCATTTAAATTGCATTTTTTCCACAAAAATCTCTATTTTCTCCCCTTGAAGGGCCAGATTGAAATCTCTAATTTGCCCTTGATTGATTTCCATTCTGCAATTTTGTGAAAAAATACCTAAATTGTGGGATAAAAAAAAATCTGTCACCTCAAACTGTCATTCAGATTATTCGGACTTTATGGACCCGAAAGTGAGTCCGATAGCCGTAAAAAGCAAAAGGGAAGATTTTTGATGAGATTTGTGGTGAGAGAAGGAACATTTCCAGCATCAATTGTGTGTGATAAAGTGTACAGAGCCATTAGCCAGGTGATTGAGTGTACAGCGAGATAAACAAGAGGGTGATTACTTTTGCAAAAAAGGCCATCAGTCGTCAAAGATTTTCACAATGGCGAATCCCACAACCGGTGTTGGTAAGTCAATTATTTTCCTATTTTTTCCCCATTTAACCACCATTTGAGCCTCCAATCCTCCTCTCAGTACACCCAGGAGGCATTGGGCTAGCGGAGCGGTGCAAAATTGAAGGATATTGGGGCTATTTGGGGGTAAAAATCGTGACTGGCGTATTTTCATTGACCACCCCACCCCCAGACTCCATAATGTCAAATGCAGTCCTTCTGAAAAACACAATTTTCCCCCTTTTCCTGGCCAAATCCCCATCCAAGGGCTCTTTTGTTTGCTCAAAAGATCCCCAAGGCATCAATTTACCGTGTAAAATTACCCCAATGACCAAAATCTACGCAAAAAATGCGAAAAAAGTGACGAAATCTGAGGGCAAATTTTTAGGTTAGGATTGAATAGTCGTGTCTGCAGCAGAAACGCTTTCCCATGCTCCAAATTTCCCGGAAAACAATCTAACCATTCCCCTGTGTTCCCTTTTAGTGGTGCCACGGAACTTTCGCCTCCTGGAGGAACTGGAGCAGGGTCAGAAAGGCGTGGGCGACGGAACGATTTCCTGGGGCTTAGAAAATGATGATGATATGACTCTCACCCACTGGACGGGAATGATCATTGGACCGCCCAGAGTAAGTACACTCTACCCTTCTCAGCCCTCCCCAAAATCCTAAACAAAATTCTTCCATTGCAGACACCATACGAGAATAGGATATACTCATTAAAAATTGAATGTGGCGAAGGATATCCAGATGACCCGCCAGTGCTTAAATTCTTATCTAAAATTAATATCAATTGTATCAATCAAAGTACAGGAGTGGTAAGTTGTCAATCCTTTTCTCATTCTATTTTCAAAAGAAGAAACTCTTACAATTGATCAAAGCCAGGGGACTTTGAGGGCGGGATTTTGGGTACGGAAATGGTCAGGGAAGTTAGTCATCCGCAAGAGCGATGGCCCTTTTTGATAGTGTTCAATACTGTTGAGTATCTCTGAAGCATGCGAAGCTTCAATGCACAAAGTCCAAAGGGGTACGTCATTATAAAAGTTAATGACCGAAATAATTGCAAAGAAGCAAAATAATTGCATATTTCTAGATTGGCAATTAAAATGAAACAAATATATTACGTATTTGAAAAAGACTGTCCTAGCGAGAAAAATGCCAGATTTTAGAAATTGGAATCAATTTCAATTTGGTATTTTTCCCAAAATTCTAAAATTGGAAATTTAAAAATTTGAATCAGTTCGGAAAAGTGAAATAAATAAATTCTAATAAAAATAAAGTTTCTAAGTTTTTTCCGAATACAGTAGACTCTCTCTCAATCGGGAATATGGGGCAAAATGCCATCCGGTTTAGCGATAGATTTAAGCGTCAAAGCCTTTGTAAATTCCACAAAAAACGCTCAATTATAAAGAATCACGGTAAAATAGGAAGAACTACAGCGAATTTGAGCGAATTAGCTTCATAATTAAACGTGAAAATTCTCAACAACATTTGTCGCCCGATTGAGAAAGAGCCGATTGAGTGAGAGTCTACTGTATGTTCGAAAATTTTCAACAAATTGGAGACAACACACTAGTTATCAGTTTCAGTTCTTAAATCGTTTTTAAATAAAGGAGAATGGGCAAAACGGTCCAACGTTTCGCCAGGAATATGACTTATACCATTGAATATGTATTGGTAAAATATAACAACTTTTGTTCTGGAACCAAGTCCCAAAACTATGTAGCAAAAGCAGAAGAGTGTAAAACTTTTTTAAGAAATGGATTGAATTGAATTATTAAATAACCTAGAGCTCCTAGATCAAACCATATCCCTATTTCTTCACTATTAAATAGGATACAATTAGGTAATTTGTGACCATTTACAATTGGGGACACTTGAGATTTTCTCACTGTTTCAGATGAGCAAAGAGTAAACAAAGACCGCAAAATAGAAGAGAAAGACGTTTAACAAGAAAAGGAACAGATATCTTCCTTTTTAATCTAGATTTTCAGATTTTTCTCATAAATCTTTGTTTATCCTTGAAATTCATGATAAGAATTCCAGACAAAGACATGTCTCCTGTGGAAAAATATTCGCCTTGGCAAAATAGTTAAGGTCTCTGAAGATCGTGCGGTCCTAAAAGATACCGTTATCCGAAAACTGAATAATAAATTCAGAGTAAAAATATTCTCATTTAGGGCAGAATCATTTTCATTGCAATTCTTACGCAAATTCTCGTTTACCGTATTACCTTATCTCATACTCGGTGGCACTAGGTGAAAATAATTCAAGAAAATTGAAGAAATAAAACAAAAATATGATAAACGGTGAGCAAAAAAAAATTTAAATTAAATTGGTCAGAATTTAAGAATCTAATTAAAATTTTAAATAAAACCACCTTTGGAATGGATAAGAGCCCTGTGTTGATCATTAAACAACTCGCACGCTTGTCCATATGTGAGATTCTGGAATGTCAGCTCATTCAGTTTTGTTGGAACTTCCAGTATCTCTTACTGAAATTTTTATATGCGGACTTACTACTTGTTATATTATGATGAGCTATCATCATAATATAACAAATTTTCCTTTTTATGGTTCTTCGAAATCCTATTTTAACAAAAAAAAAAAGAAGATTTGTGCGACTAGGGTAAGATGGGGTAATTCGGAATCATGTCTTTGGAATTTTGAAATTTTCTTACTGTAGAATGTCAAAGAGAAAAAGAAAATCACGAAGTACTCTCTAATGTACTTCCATGTCGTTTTTCCTTTTGCCATTTAAAACTGTGACGAAATCTCAAAATTCCAAATTACACGTGATTCCAAATTACCCCATCTTACCCTAGGCCATCAGAATGAATAGGTCATAAATAGCGGCAAGCATAATCATCCATATAATAAAAAAATGATGATCCTTGACTTCCAGTGGTCACTCAAATGTACAAATTATCATATGACATTTCTCTCGAACCCGAGACCTCACTGTCATAGATACAGCTTTACCGATTGATTCACTGAGGCTCTTTCAGAACCATTAGGGATGATTCAACGGGATTTTCGTAGACCAAAGCGTATCGCGGCCAATATCTCGGTAACAAGCCAGCTCTGTTCTCCTATCCGAACTCTTCCAAGACATGTTACATGGCAGGCAACAAAAGTACATAATACCATCAGTAAAAGGCTTTACTTGGACCGAGCGGCGGAAAATATGAATTTCCCGCGCAATAAAAGACTTTACAAATACATTCCACTTTGTCAACAATAAATTTTCTTAATTTCGCAAGGACTTTTTAGCTTGGATATCGGTAATTCTTAAGTCTGAGATATAAACCAATATATACAAAATTCTCCTAGTTCTGTCTCTGGGAAAAGACTAAACCAGCTCCCTTATGCCCTGGACATACTTTACGACTTAAGCCGAGAGACGATTTAGTGGAAAATGATGGAAATGTTGTTTAACCATTATTTCTAATATATTTACGCTCAGCCATATCTAGGCTAATCCTGAGGTCTATCAAGGCTCTTAGGGTCTTGACAGACTTGAGGATAAGCCGAGAGGCGGCTAAGCGTAATTTTTTTCGAAATAATGGTTAAACCACATTTCTATCATTTTTCACTAAGCGTCTCTCGGCTTAAGTCCCAAGTGTGTCAAGGGCCTTATTCTCCTTTGACATTTTGAAATTAAAACTGTTTATCAGACTGTATAAATCAGCTTTTAAAAGTCCAATTAAAGATTTTACGTTAACTAATGATTTATCTTAGAATTGAGGGATCAGTCAGAAATATTAACATAATTTCACTAATAAATCAAAAGAAATGTTTCTCTTTAATCGAAACATGAAATCAAAACAAACATGAAAGGTGTACCGGATCCATAAAATTTAAGTTCTGAGACGATAATTGTAATATTTTCTAAATTGAGAAAAAGGGAAAATCTAAGGCAAAATGTAGTAAATCGAAAATAATAAAACTTTGTTACACTTAATAGGTAAATTTCATGAAATTTGTCAATGATTAAAGTTTTTAAGGGATTCGAACAAGGAATATGAAAAAGTTGGCAAATTTTGTCTCCAGTTTGTCTTTTCTGCCTGTTTTAAGCAGTAAAGCGACTCCTCTTGCCAAAAACAGCTTTGAAAGATGACTAATAGCATTTTTCTCGTTAGATAAAAATAATCTTCAGAAAAGTTGTATGGTGATAAATTTCTTAGAAGAATATGTTGATTGCAAGTCCGTTTTGTAACATTTGGTTTTGAAAAATAAAAAAAAAATCCAAAAATAAGATTACAAACATTCGGTAATAGAGCTGATAGTCATTTACACTTTCAGTTCAAGAAATTCATTTAGATTTCTACGAATTTTTTTTCTGACTTTTTAAAAAAGCAAAGCAAAATTTTAGATAACCGTAGGAAAAATTTCATTTCTGGAACTCTGGTGATCCAATCGTCTTTAAAGGGTTAAAATTTTCTTCCGAGCAATGAATGAAATGTTTATTATTTTGTTTTATGATTCGTTATGCTAAAATTTCCACTTTCCGCTGTAGATATTTTCAGAAATACAATTGAAATCTGAAAAATGTTTTGAATATTTAATAATCTAGCAGGAATATTTAAAAAAATCTTTTACGTTAAATTTTTTTTTTCTCTAATTTTCTTTATTAGCTCATATTTTTTTGTTATTTATTTAAATTTTTGTTGATAAATATTTTTCTATCATTAGAAGAAGTTCTTATAATTTGGGATAGTTTCTAATTTTGAACATTTTGAGGGTAGAATTCGACACTTAATATAAATTGATTAAAATTATGACATTTTCTTTCAATATTTGATGAATAATGGCTCGGAAAGGCCAGGGAAAGCGTGAATCCGTGTGTTCTTAGAGTACCGAAGTCAACTCACTTGAATGAACGATATGGAAAGTTTAGGGGCTCCTATAGTGACATTCTACGATTCTTCCTCATAAATTTGTATTTTATGGGAAAACTCGAGGGGTCTATCATTCATAAAAATAAAATACCTAAACCATTAGGAGGAAAGTGGGATATCTTTTAATTCGAACACCTTTGAAAATGGGCTTTTCTTTCATATTTTTAAATGGATTTGGACGATAGGGTAATTTTGAATCATGTATAATTTGGAACTTTGGGATTTCCTATCAGTTTTAGATGAGAAAAGAAAAAATGCGAAAGTACTTCGTGGTTTTCTTTTTCTCTTTAACCATATGAAACAGTAAAGAAATCTCAAAATTTCAAAATAGACATGATTCCAAATTACCCCATCTTACCCTACTACGATAGAATTTATGTCCCCAAAACAATAAAAAAATAGGAGAAATAAACCGAATTTAAAACGTACCCTAAAGTGCAGGTGCCCATATTTGATTCTCTATAACTAATTTGCCTTTCAGGTTGATCATAGACTAGTTCCAATGCTGGCCAGATGGAATCGAGAATACACGATCAAAACAATGCTACAGGAAATCCGTAGGATTATGACAATGAAAGAGAATTTAAAGTTGGCACAACCACCAGAGGGCAGTTGTTTTTAGTGCTCTCCTGCATAAAAAAAGTGAAAAGAAAAAAAAACCGTGAGAAAAAAAAGAAAAATTAAATCTTTTGTGTTTTTTGTCTTTTTTTTCCTTCACGAAAAACACGAAAAGAAGAAAAATGAAGAAAAATAAGACGTAAAGAAATTTCACCACGGCTAAAAAAAACTATTAGATTATCCCCATTTTAATTTAGAGTTTTTTTCTTTTGCTGTGTTTTATATTTTTTGTTTCTATTTTTTTGAGAGAATAATGTTGGTAAAAAAATAGTGCATGACTGAGAATGTTGAAGGAAGATGTTGAATAAAAGGATTTTCTTTTTTTATAAATAAATTTTTTTCAAATACTTCAACGGAGTCAAGGCTTAAAACTAAAGAAATTGCGCGGGAAATTAAAAAAAAGAAACCATGAAAAAGATTATGGAGAAATTGTAGAGAGAAAAATAAGAAAAAAATGTTAAGTTATTATTTTTTTATAAATACAACAGCGAGAATTGTGTATGTATAAAAAATGAATTAGATTGTAATTCACGGTGAACTAGAGACGAAGAAAAAAATTCTCATTTTATTTGAAAGAAAATGAGGATTTTTTTAAAAAAAATAAAATGTAAAACACAATCTCTAAAAAAGAATAAACTTTAAGAGACAATTGATGAAAAAATAAGAAAAAAAACTGAAAAAAATAAACAATATTTAATCGCTCTATAATATTCTCTAAAAAAACAAGATTTATGATATAAAATGAAAGCAAAGATAAAATGTGAAGTTAGTAACACGGATATTGGTCAATTTTTTCTCCTAGTTTTTTTTTTTTGATCTATCTCACCCCAAAACTCAAAACGGTAGATTTTTTGCGAGATTTGTAGAGATTTCTTTTTAAAATTTTCTTTTAGACAATTTCCAGTAAATTCTCATAAATCCATCATTCTAATTGCCTATAGTAAAAAAAAATCAGTTTTCGTTTAAGATAAATTAAAAAAAAATAATAAAAGAATCCAATGAAAAGAAAATTTAGCTTCAATTATGTAATTTAAAAAAGAAATGAGATAAAATGAAAGATTTTAATTTTGAAAGAGAGAGAGAAAGAAAACCTCTTGAACAATATAGTTTAAAATGATTTAACAAAAAAGTAAAATTTGAAAAAAAAGATAAAGTGGAGAAATGTAAGCTAAGAAAAAAAACCAAGATGATAAAACACCTTAAAATGTAATAAAAAAAATCAGCTTTTATCTTGATATAATGCATATGAAATAAATTAATTTTAAATTTGACACATTCGCACATTTTTAAATAATTTATTCATCCTTAATAGATAATTGCAATCTACACTTTGAAATACATTGCTGATTTTTTTCTCTCTCAATGAATACCCCCTTTTTTTGTTATCGCCGGCAACGAAGCTGCAACACGGATTACGGCCATTCCTTCAAACTGAATTTTTCTCGGACTCCTTCCTCGTCAATTTTAAAGTATTTTTTTCACATAATTTCTTCCTTCTTCAAATTAAATTAAAAGTTGAACAAAACAACAGATTGGTTTGATAATTTCTCTAATTGAGTGGCTGAACAGCATTCAAAAATGTTTTCTTTTCCATCTCTCGCGTGGTTTTACAATGGCTGTGCTATTTTTTTTCTCTTTTCTTTATTTATTTATTTACTTGTCGTACTTCTTGGGTTGGTAGACAACCTTTCGTGACTTGAGGACTGACCATTTGTGCCTCTTGATGTAGTAGGCTAAGACACCTAGAAGTGTAAACATACCCACCGCCTTGATGAGCATCCTCTTGCGCTCATCATGCTCCGGTTCTGAGCACCACTTCAAGAACGTCGACACGTCTTTTGCAAATTGACTGGCAGTTGGTGGTGTCCCATCCTCATACTCCAATACCTTTTACCACAAAAACAAAGTTAACTTTACTGAAATAAGTTCAATGATTCTTGGAATATTCAATGCTTCGGAGAACGAGCTATTCACTTTTTTATTTTACCTTTCTGATTCAAGAAGACAAAGTGTCTTGGATTAAAAATAAGTGGTGTAGTGTACAGGATAATAAGTATACTTCATGGCTAAAATAAGTGACAAATCCTGTAACGCTCTGACAAAATGCCATATGACAGATTGCATTCGAATCCCAGGAGAACTTTTTCGAAAATGTGATTCTTTAGCTGTGACATTGTCATTATCTACTCCCGTGGCATTGTCAGAAGTCACATGTTTAAGATTTCTGGCTATACAAATCGCAATGGATTTGATCAAACAAATCAACCAAGACGGACTGTAATTGAGTAATATCATTAAGTAAAGAGATATCGTAAAAAGAATCAATTATTTGCATTTTCGAACTCATGTGATATAGGGGATATAGGAAAAAATAGATAGGCATTGTCAGTTTCAAACTGTCACACGTGAGTTCGAAAACTGACAATGCCTATCGTTTTTTTTTTAGTTGGGATTCTTTATAATTTCTTTTGTCAATCACATCTTCGAAAATACAATTAATTGATTTTTTGGGGAAATCTCTTGTGGTATTATACAAATACAGTCTGTCTTGGTTGATTTGTTTAATAAAATTTACCCTGAATAGCCAGAAATCTCAAATGTGAGTTCTGGCCCTTCTGACAATATCACGGCTACAGAATCACAATTTCGAAAAACCTCTGCCAGGATTCAAACGTAATTTGTCTTATGGCATTGCTAGAGTGTTACAAATTCCTCTATAGATAAGCTTATACGGGCTTCAGACCTAAGGCTTAGCTATCTCGCTTAACTCCTCTAATTCCTCATCATGATTTTCAGGAAATTGTTGTTTAAGATTGAATTGAAACTTGAACCTAGTCTATATATTATTGAGCTGATTTTTTTTTAGCTTAACTCGATTGTATGAGTTGGCTTAAACGGTCAGTGAACCAGGGTTTCTGCCGTTTACCTGGGGAGGCCGGTAATGGTAAGTCGGCGGCAGACGCAACTCATGCACATATTTGGGAGATAAATAAATAAATAAATAATTTTAGCTATCGCAAGTTACAGAATCTCTTTTGCTATCACTTCAGTGAAGCGTTCACCAATTTTGACAGGTGATCACTTCACAGTGTTACAGAATCCCCCCCCCCCCTAGGTCACGATAGAGCGAAGGGAAAGTGGAACCCATCGTTGCAAAGCTTTCAACCTCATCTACAACAAACTAAAAATTCATCGAAATTAAAAATGGAAGTTCCGAGGTAAGTATTCGACATAGAACTTTTGAAAACAATTTTTTAGCGCCTTTATTATCGATGGTCGCATAAAACCGGTGTTTTTGAAAGAGTTATAGTATTTTTAAAGAGAACTTTCCAAAATACTAAACAAAATAAAATTCTGATAATATAAAACCGGAGCTAGACCCATTTTAAGATTCATTTTTGACCACTTCTAACTCGGGTGGTTTAGATGAGAATCCAAAATTTGATGGTGTTCCTAAGTGGCGAAAGGATAAACGGTGGATGAATCTGATACCACCATCTGATGTTATTTATTCGATATATTACATTTGCCGAAAACGGATGTTCGTTTAAATCGGTTTTTTGGGGACTTTAATATTCAGCATCTATAAATTTGAAAACTTTTAATCAATACAAAGTTTGAAAATGCCCTAAGTCTTAATCGATTTCTTCTGGTTATAAGCTTCCGGTTATGAAATGAGCTGATAAATTAATTGGAATATATACTGTAAAAATGAGCATTGAAACTTAGAAAAAGAAATAATAAGTCAAAAAAGAAGAAGTGGAAAGAAAAGCATGATGTGAATTTTAATTTTGTCTAATTTAATTTGTAATGCCTTAAGCACACATTTTAGATCAGGAAAATTTCATGAAGTCAAAATTCACATTCCTTTCTAGCTTTTCATATGTCTAACCTACTCTTTCGTACTCTTCTTCTTCTTCTTCTGAACATCACACTAAATTACAGTAGACTCTCGCTCAATCGGCTCTTTTTAAATCGGGCGAAAAATGTTGTTGACAATTTTCACATTTAATTATGAAGCTAATTTGCTCAAATTCGCTGTAGTTCTTCATATTTTATTGTGATTCTTTATATTTGAGCGCTTTTTGTGGAATTTACAAAGGCTTTGACGTCCAAATCTATCGATAACCGGATAATATTTCGCCCCAAATGCCCATTTGAGAGAGAGTCTACTGTAAATTTACTTCAGTCCAATTTTGAGACCGAAAGAGTGGGATGGACATATGCAAATCTTTTAAGAAAGGGACATGATTTTGATTTTATGAAATTGCACCGGGTTAAAAGGTGTGCCATAAATAAAAATGACATAAATAAAATGTCCTAATTTATATAATTTCAAAATGTCTAATTGGCCTCTAATTTCAGATGTAATGAAAAAACTCTTAATATTCTCTGGCACACCTTTTACATCAGGAAAATGTCATGAACTCAAAATTTACGATCCTTTCTTTCTGAAACACTTTGGATATATGCTTTTACCATTCTTTCGCGCTCTTCTTCTCCTTTTGAACGTTACAGCAAATTTAATTTAGTTCAATCCAATTTTGAATGTAGAAGAGAGGAATAAACATATGCTAATGGCTCCGGCACACCTTTTAGATCAGGAAAATTTCATGAAGTCGAAATTCAAATCCCTTTCTTTCTCACATGTTTTGCATTATGACTATCTCATTCTTCGGCATACCAAATTCGATTGAGCTAAATTGAATTTGGTGTGATGTTTAAAAGAAGAAGAAGAGTTTGAGAGAATGAGATAGATATATGCAAAGCATGTGAGAAAGAAAGAGATTCGAATTTCGACTTCATTAAATTTTCCTGATCTAAAAGGTATGTCGGAGCCATAAACGTTTAAGAAAGAAAGCGAAGTGAATTTTGATTTTATGAAATCTTCCTGGCAAATCTAAAAGGTGTAGATCAGGAAAATTTCATAAAGTCGAAATTCGAATCTCTTTCTTTCTCAAAAGATTTGCCTAAGTCTGTTCCACTCTTTCGGTCTCAAAATTGGACTGAACTAAAATAAATTTGATGTGATGTATAAAAGAAGACGAATAGTGCGAAATAAGATAGAAAGCACGAATTTATAAATGTTGAATTTCTTTAGTTTTATTTCATTTTGAATCTGTTCGTGATGATCCTATAAACACGTTACCGTTACTATAAAATCTTCACGGGCTTTAAAAAGATTAAAAGAACTTTCAAATGGCTCATCGTGAAGGAAATACCGGATAACGATATTGAATTTTTAATAGTCATAAAAAATCCAATAATAAGCCAGGCTTTAAAAATAAAGAAGAATTCTCCAAAACGTCGATACTTTTTGAATTTTCTTTTTATTACGAAATGTTGTATCTTTTACTTTGAAAATTTGTCTTAAAAAATATCTATATATATTTTTTTTATAAAACTAAAGATGCTCATCATAGAGTATTATTCAGCTATATTAAATCTCAAAATTGAGACACATATTTAGACTTGTTGTAGAACATTTAAAAATGCTAATAATTTACTTTCGAAACCTAATACAGGATTCAAACTTAGTGTGCTGGAGCTGGACAGCCCTACGGCTTAATCCGATAAACGACTTAACATAATTATAATCAAAATAATGATTAGACTACTTTCCCATTAATTTCCCACTAAGCCGTATCTCGGCTTAAGCCGTAAGTCTGTTCAGGGCATAAAGCTTATGTGCTTAAGCCGAGAGACGGCTTAGCGTAATTATGATCAGAATAATAATTAGACTACGTTCTCATTAATTTCTTACTAAGGCTTCTCTAGGCTTAAGCCGTAGGTCTGTCTAGAACATTAGGCATATGGTTCAAGTGCTAAAATCTTTTAGCAGTCAAGATTATTTGGAAAAATTTAATAAAGGGTTGGATTATTAAGGAAAAATTATCTATTATATTCGGTAACAGCAATAAAATTGGTTTCTGGAGAGATACGGGAACTGCGTCTACCTTTAATTAGAAATCTCTTATGCCCAACGCACAATAACTTTTGTTTGAAAATATGTTTTCAAAATTTCCTATGAGAGTGAGCAAGATGACTATATCTATGTCTCACTCACTCTCATAGAAATGTCAAAAACATGTTTACAAAACAAAACTTATTGTACGCTGGGCATTATCCACAGTTTCTAAAAGGCCCATCAAAATAAAATTGTAAAGACATCTATAAAATAAATATGTCCAAAAATCTAGCACAATCTCAGAAGCATTGAATATCCCTAGAATCCCAGAACAACTGCCTTACTTCATTGTAGAGCGCCTGAGCCATAGAGATGGCACCTCCGGGGAAGTATGGATTGTAGTGCTGTCCCTCGCGCAGCACCACTCCTGCCGGTGCATCCACGTAACCCGTGAGTAGGGCAAAGATGTAATCCTCGCCACCTTTGCGACCCAGCACGATGTAGCTCAAGTCCGGAGGGAAGGCTCCGTTATTGGCAGCACGAGCGGCTTCCTCGTTCGCATAGGGATTGGGGAAGTAATCGGAGAGCTTCCCAGGTCGCATATAGTACTCCCCATTCTCATC
The DNA here is from genome assembly GCF_024763615.1 of Phlebotomus papatasi. Lineage (NCBI taxonomy): Eukaryota > Metazoa > Arthropoda > Insecta > Diptera > Psychodidae > Phlebotomus > Phlebotomus papatasi. Next base: position 95,808,288 of record NC_077223.1, read on the forward strand.
GGGACCATCTCGCACTTGAGTCTCTTCAGCCTCAGCCTTAGCTTCGGCTTCCGTGTGGGAGACTCCCACAAGATTGCGGTAGGCAATGTACCGCATTGAGTGGCATGCGGCACAAACTTGCTTGTAAACTTCGTAGCCACGACGAATACTACTCCCGGACATGCGACACTTTAGCATGGAACGATCGAAATAGCCGGAAAAAAATAATTGGCACTTACCTTGCATGATCGAGCGAAGAGATGACACCATTGTGGCTCCATGGTAACTTGGGGGCATGCACTACTGCATCAGATGCCTCCACAGATTGTTCTAGGGCATATACCAGGGCACTAGCACCTCCAGCGAGCATTCCCATGGTGGCCAGCCACTGCGAAAAGAATTCAAAGGGAATAAGTGAGGTTATGTTGCATGTTCACCCGGGAGGGCATCAAATCCTTCCCAAATTTCTGTATTTTGGAATCAATTCTCATGAATACTTACTCTCTTTTGAGTCTTGCTCCATGTCCTGGTGGTGGAAAAGTGGTTGACCTGCAGAAAGAAGAGACAATTAACTCTAAAGTTCAATTGCAGACTTGTTACATAATAATGAGCAGTCATCCACGGACACTTCGATTTTCACAATTTTTCTGGGTATTTTGGAAACTTCCTGAACAAATCTCTTCGGGAATTGAATAATTACAGAAAATACTAGTAAATCTAGTGGTTTTTGTTTAGAATTTCATGCAAAAAATCAACATTTTTGGCAATGTTCTGAGGTCAGTGACAGCACTTTTTCAGAGGCACTTTTCTCAGTGAAATCCCAGAGTTTTCTTCAATTTTTCCACAAAATCTATCACTACAGTCACTAAAGTATAGGATTATGTGAGAAATACCTGCTGAAAGACAGCCCGATTGCTCGATTTGAACAATTGAACTCCACAAAATCTTCCTATGGTAGCCGCCATTGTCGCACACGAAGACCGAGCTGTGATGTAAGGGGGAGAAAAATTGACACATGTAGCCGATAGTGCAGGGGAAGGTCAGTAAATCTCTGGGATATACCTGTTGTTCAGGTGACTGCCTCCTAGGAAAACACTTTTCACTGTTTTTACACGCTTTTTGAGGTTTTTCCTGTGGGAAAACTCCCAAACTCCATCAATTTTTTGCACACACCGAAAAATTCGAAAATGAGTCGATAAGTTTTGTGCGAAAGATTACGATAATTTTTCGAAGAGGGGTTTTATATGGATTTTCTTGAAAAATTTGATACAGTTTGTTAAAAATTGATAAAATAATGCCAATTCGGAGAAGTTTGGGAAATTTTCTGTAGAGTAAATTTATGAAAAAGTCAAAACATTTTTTTGAAATGTTCGAAAAGCGCCATCGAAAGCTGACGTCACCGTCTGTCAGCTGTTCGATGAGCGCCATTCGACAGTCGCCATTTGTATTGTGAACAAAGAGTCGGAAGATTTGTGGCATCCTCGATGGTGATTGTAATCATTTAATATCAAAGTAATCTAGAGTTATAAAGTGATTGTTCAGGATGAGTGGTAATATGCCAGAGCTTGGCTCCAAGATAAGCCTAATTTCGAAGGCGGATATCCGATATGAAGGCCGATTATTCACCGTAGATCCCAACGAATGCACCATAGCCCTGGCAAATGGTAAGAAATTCCCCATTCAGAATGCATATCCGGCAATTTTGACCCATATGAGCCTACCTGGGGCTAACCCATGAGAGCCGGACAGTGCAAAAGATGCTCAGGAAGTTGTTCTAGTGGAATTTTCCGGTGCATTTTTGTGCGGCATCCCAGAGGGATTTTTGACAGTTGGCTAACCTTATATTCTGCCTCTGTGCAGATTTTTCCCGTTTTTGAGGTGAAATCTGAGGAAAATTGAGGATTTTATCCCCTGGGAGGGCTCTTGGGTCCATCCTCAAGGATTACTGCCCAAAAACCCGGGCTCTCTAGTGTACTTTTGTGAAGAATAATGCAAAAGTATTTTGTGACCTTTTGATGCATACGGACATTGAGCTTCCAAGTCACCAATTTGTCTGACGGGGAGCGTCAATTTCTCTTTCCTTCCCTTTCTCACTCATAGCCTCAATTCCCTCAATTCTGAGCCAAAATCTCTGGGGAGATTATCCAAGACTTAACTGTTTAGTCACAAATGCAGTTAGGTTTTTTTTTCGGGGGGATAATCCCATATTGAATAGACAGAGAGAGTTCTCCCGGATCAATTGGACCCTAAAAACCATTGCTTTGCAGTGCGTTCCTTTGGGACGGAAGATCGTGAGACGCAGTTCCCGATAGCTGCACAGAATCAGGTGTATGACTACATCCTGTTCCGTGGGTCGGACATCAAGGATATCAGGGTGTGCAACAGTGCACCAATTCCCAATGATCCGGCCATAATGCAGATGCACCTGCCGCAGATGGGGCAGCAGCCCTTCCAGCCGCCGCACTTCCCAATGACCCTGGGTCATCCAATGGGAGGGCCCCCGCAGATGGGTCAATTTGGACCGTACGGTATGCCGATGGGGGGTACTGGGGTGGGAGGAGGTGCCACCGGTGGCCAGAATTTGGCACCGGGGCAGAATATTCCGGGGGTACCGAGTGGTATGCAGAAGCAGAAACCGAGTGAATTGAATGTGGCCATTCCGGAGCCCACGGATTTCAACAAAGGAGGTGAACAAGGTTTGACTATCACGCTCTGCCGCTTCCAATCTTTTTTTCCCACTGCATGCTCTTGCATCTCTCAATCCTTCATCTCTTTTTTTTGGGCAATGCATTCTCTCCTATTAGATTCTCTTCTTTTCCAAGCAATTTTATTTTTTTGATAGTTCATCGGCTGCAGAGAGATTGACGCCATTTACACCGCCACATTGGATTGAGAATGAATTGCCCCAAAATCGGATTTTGGGATAATTTAATCTGAATCTAATGCAACAGTCTTAAAGACCTCAATGAAACCGTTGAGATTGCGGCCTTAGATTGGGACTCAATGATCCGAAATACGATTTTGGAACACTTCAATCCCAATCTAATGCGGCGGTGTAAATAGCCTCATTGATACACTGACCGCAACAATGGTCTTCTCTCACTTTCTCTCCTTGCGGCTTCTCGCATTGAGAGAAAAATTTCACAATTTTGATTGAAAACTTCTCACATAATATTTGCAATGGGGAAATTTTTATTGCAATTTCTCCAATTTGCACCAAGTGAAAATGAATTGGCGGCTATAGCGTTTTCTCTAGCTATTGCCCAATAGATTTCTGATAAGAAATTTAGGTGCTTCCATTTCTTAGAATTACTTTCCAATAGAACAAACAAGATTTTAAATATTTATTTATTTATTTTTAAATTAAAAATCCACAAGATAGATCTAGAGGAAAGCGCGGTACCTTCGGACGACTTAAGCTTCGCACAAGTCATTTTTTTCTCTATGTTCCTTATGGATTTCACCCATAGCTCTTTTCTGAAAATTTGAGGCATTGGACTAGCTATTAAAATATAATATTATAATGATCCAAATTCCAAATTCATTTATAACACATTGAAAAAAATGATTGTGCGAAGCATAAATCGTCCGAAGGTAGCGCACTTCCCCTTATATAAATTTGAGACGAAGGAAATGATTTATTTATTTAAATTTTGTTTAGAAGATTAACCCTTCGTTGACTCTCAAAATTTTGCAGTTCCCTTAAATTAGGGTAAAGTGATACAATTTGGACACAGTGTTACAAGTTGGACAATTCGCCGGTACAAGTTGGACATGGCTTTTTTCTTGATAAATACAGTTCAAAATTTTTTTTAAGCACAAGGAACCAAGTTATAAAACTAAAGCATTAAAAATATACAAATAAAAATGAAGTACTAAATTTATCAAGATAAAAAGCCCTGTTCAACTTGTACCACTTTTTAAAAATATTTTAGGAAAAACTCAAAGTATTATTTTGGACATGTTTCTGTTCTTAATCTTAAAAGTATTTTTTAAATTTATTTTTGTCATTTCATATTCAAGAAAAAAACACCTAAAATAGCATTTTTTAAAATTATGCACTGTTTTTCCTGGTTTGCTCTAGTAGAATTTTTGAAAACTCGATTTTGTCTGTAACCATGATGGTCTAAAATCACAATAAAATGTAATTTATTAATTAGCGACGTTAGGATACTATTAAAAAAATGATATCTTCCTAATAATTCCAATAACATTTAAGAGGTCTTTGGAATAAAATCAACAAGAGTCAATTGACGTTTTGAAATCTTGAAATATTGGCTTCTGAATTCCAAATCTAGAAATTTCCGCGGTTTGTGTCTTGAATATGAGGATTCCAAAAGAGTTGACAGGCTTCACGCTGCAATGCATCTTTGAATTTTAGCTTAATGGCTCCGGTACAGTTTTTAGATCAGGAAAATTTTATGGGATCAAAATTCACGTCCATTTTTTCTTCGAAAGATTTGCATAAGTCTATCCTATTCTTTCACACTCTAAATTCGATTGAGTTAAATTGGGTTTGTTGTGATGTTTAAAAGAAGAATAAGAAGGAGAAATATTCCAATTTTTTCTGATAAACACACGTTAAGTTTTTAATAAAATCATTAAACAATAATCTAAAGTACAGATTTCACTTGGTTTTAGGCCTTTATGGCCTCTACACATTGGGAATAATTTTCATCAAAAATTGCCTTTTTGAAGAAAATTAGCTGCAGTTGTGTAGGTAGAAACGTCAAAGATGCAATTTTTCACGAAAATGGCTCCCGATTTGTAGAGTTTTTTACACATTGGAAGCAGTTTTTATCAAAAAATTGCTTTTTGAAGGAAATTGCTTGCAGTTCTGTGGGTAGAAACGTCAAAATTCTGTCAAGAAAGCAATTTTGTCGAAAATTGCTAATAACGTGTAGACGCCTTTTTTTCTCAATTTTAAGTCTCAATTTCTCAATTTTCTTCAATTGTTTAAATGGGGTAAAATTTGGAAATGTGGTCACTTTAAAGGTGTCTACACTTTGGAGCTGATTTCATCAAAAATTATTTCAAAAATTTTTGAAAGAAAAAATCACATTTTCGAAGGAATTTTTGAAAAAAATGTCTACATTGCGTTTATTTTCTTCAAACATTTTTGACATATTGCTATCATTCCCAAGACTCTTGCTTTTGTTATTGTTTTTATGAAAATTTGTTTTGTGACTGCTAGAAAAACTGAAGAAAAGTGTTTGACGATGTTCCTTGGAATAATATTTAATATTTTATTGTGGAAAATTTTCTGAAAATGAAAAGGAAGAGTGTTTTTCTAGAGGTGTCGTTCCTGGTGGAATATCCTGAATCTGGACATTTCCAGAAAAGCGAGAAAAAAACTCTCTTTGCATTTTTGGGAAATTTTCCACAAAAGTTCACTAAATATTATCCCAAGGATTTTCCATAAACATATTTTTCACTTTTTCTAGTAGGAAATAACAAGTTTAGACTTGTTGTTGTTGACACGTTAGACAAATTTTCTTCAAAAATATATCTTTTTGATAAAAATTCTCACCAGTATGTAGGCAATTTCTTTGAAGGACGCTTTGAAGCCTATTTTTGACTGAAATTTTTCTGGGGTTACTGTACTAAGTTTCGGGAAAGTTGCATGCAAGCGCCAAAGTCTTAAGTTTGAAATGTAATATTTTTAAGACAAATTGAATTTTTTGAAAATTCCATCTTAACCCTTTAAGGACGAGAAGCGTTCCGCTGGGCCAAATTCAGTGAAATCGAGTTTCCCCTAATATTTTGCCCTAAATAAGAAATTCATGTTAAGAAAAAAATTTTCCAATACCTAGGAGTCCTGGAAAACTATGGGAAATATATTTTCCAATCGTCCATAAAGGTAAAAGAACACAAAATTTTCCAAATACATAAATTACTATTTTTCTTTATTATTTTTTCTAAATAATATAAATATAATATAAATAAATATAAAAAATCAGAAGATTGCCTCTTCGAAGGTTCACGGGCGTCTTGGAAACTTTTATTGAAATGGGAAATCAAAGGGCGTACTTTGCGAGCTCGATCGTTTTTATCTGCCGTGGCATTGTTGCTGAAATGGAGAGCACTTCTAATGCTTTCAAATCTATCCCTAGCCATGGTCGATGAGATGAAAGGGACGCCCATGTCAGGAGAAGTGGACCAGTAGTCGCGAATATGGGGTAAAATGTGGTATCCCATTATCAAGTTTATCCCAATAAACTGGTGTAAATATGTGTCTGTTCAAGGATTATTGCAGAAAGCTCTGAGAAGTAAATGGTCTCAAGAATAACGTTGTAAAGCGTCAATTCTACATAATCGAACTTAGCTTTCACATCTCCGAAAGGATACCTAGATTCCTCCTGCTCAATTGGGGTGAAATCTTTAGACCATCTCAGGCGAGGTTCATTCTTCTTCCCATTCTTCATTGCATCGGCCACAACATCATGGTCAATCCTTTGTGCTTTTGTAGAAATGTTTTCAACAGCATTGACGCTTGTTGCCTTCCGCTTCATGCCCTTGCGATTGCAAGCCTTAGAACCAGATGAACATCCCTCTGGAACCGTGAGTTGCACCGGCGAGGAGGAACTTTGTAGGAGGACTTCACAGTCCATTTCATCAGCGTTTTGTTCCAAAATTATAATATTATTCTCATCTAGAACAATATTGTCCTCCTCATCGCTGTCTTCAGGACATAAAATGTGGATCACTTCATTCTCGTTGATCACAAAAATCCTTTCTCTCCGCGAAGTCGTCTAAAAGATAAATACATAAGAATTTTAACTTTTACGAAGAAATATTTTATAAATTATTGCAATATTACCTTTTTCAACCAATATTACACTCGGGAAATTGATATTATAACACAAATTTTCACAAATAATTGATTATTGTGTGCACCAATAAAAGAAAACAATAAAGTATCCTAACCTCAAACCTTGGAAAATCCAACAGAGGCGAATTCGGTGTTTTTTATCTTTATGGACAATTGGAAAATATATTTTCCATAAAATATAAGAAGTTTTTTTGAAAATACTAATGCATGATAATTTTCATTCTGAATAAAAATATTATATACAGTTATTGTAGTTTCTAGTTCCAAGAGGGTTTTGCTTTAAAAAAAATTCTAAATATAAAAAAAAATAAAATTCATTGACAAATGCGAGAATTTGAAAATTCCACATTTTTGAGCTTCAATATTTAATATTTAGCAAATAGCTGCAGATTTGCAAAAATTATCCTAGATTCCTACATCCTTCTACATTGTGATTATGCACAAATATTAGAAAAAAGTAACTTTAAATAGCCAGGAAAAATTATTTCCTCTATGGGAAACCGGTTTTCCTGTCGTCCTTAAAGGGTTAAGGAGTGTTGCTTGGAACCTTCTAGATAGTTTATCGTCTTTGTTTTTTTTTCTAAAATCATTCTTAATACATTTTAAAATGAACAAAAAAATAAAGACAGCTTTGGGTATTATTTCGGCCACCTTGATTCTCATAGTTCCTTGTCTTCTTGTTTTTTCCAAAGTCTTTTTTCACATCATATCGTTCGATGAAGTAACATTTTTGTTTTTTTTTGCATTGTATAATCTCTAGACTGCAAAAACTTAAAATTCTTGGAAATTTGAGGAACAAAGAAGTGTCCGAAATTGTAAGCTGGCCGAAATTTGGTGCAGTTACCCTATCTTTTTCTGTAAAAAGTGAGAAAGAATTTTTCTGACCCCTGGTTTTTGATCTTCTCGTCCTTAAAGGGTTGACCTGTCTGAAGATTAGAATGTACAAATTTTTGGTAGGAAAAATTTTGACTTTAAAATATTGAAAACTCCTAAATCCTTATTGGTCCGGTACACCTTTTAGATCAGGAAAATTTATTCAATTGACTTAATTGCTTTTATTTCTCATCATAGAGAATTTTGAGATCAAGTGCCCTTATTTTTTTTTTATAAATTGTCAAATTTTGATAAAGCTTTTCAAAGTCATTAATGTTTCTACTAAATAAATATTCTAGTTACACCGCTGAAAATCTTTTTAGTTTGAACAGAAATTAGGGTAAGTGTGCCAAATTCCGGCCAGCTTGCAATTTCGGCCACCTTTTTTGTTCCTCGAATTTCCATGAACTTTTAGTTTTTACATACTCTAGAGATTATACAATGCAAAAGAGTAACAAAAAATGTAGCTTCGACAAACGAGATGACATGAAAAAGATATTGGAAGAATTCCTGAAGGGCAAGGAACTATGAGAATGGAGGTGGCCGAAATAGGGCACCAAAGCTATGTCTACATTTTTATTCATTTTAAAATGTATTAAGAATGATTATAGAGCAAATAAAGACGGTAAACTCTTTACAAGGTTCCAAGCAACATTCTTTAAGAAGAAAGAATAAAAAAAATCAATTTGAATTTAAAATAAGACATTTCAAACTTGAGACTTTAACCCTTGCATGCAACTATGCCGAAATTTGGCACACTTACCCTATCTAAATCCTCAGTCAGCAAAAAGATCTTTAGAAAATTGTAAATGTTTATTTTTCTTTTAAATGCTTTTGTGAAAAAAATACTCCACGGTTGATGAATTATCAAAATATGCTATCAAGTTTTATTTTATTTACATTATGACGTAAAATATTTTGACTGGACTATTTCATTTGCTCAAAATACATAATCTTATCTCTATTTTTTTTTTATTTCGCAAAAATAATTATTTAGCTCATTGCAAACTAAGTAGTTTTTTCATTGAACATTTGTAGATCTTTTTTTCTGTAATCAGTAGAATTCGTAGAATTGCTTAATGTAATTTTCATTTTTAAAGGTGAACAGAATCTTTTTAAATCTCAGTTTTCTGCTTTTGCTGCTTCTTGCTTTATTTTTTTAATTGTATTCTCTTTTTGAACAATGAATTAATTCTTTTTGCCACTTCTTTTTTTATGTTCTTCTCATATTTCTTCATTTGTGCATAACTAAAATGTTAAAAAAAAAACAAAACACGCACAAATAAATTGAATCATCCAGCTTCAATGTTGGAATTCATTGGAGGTGGTTCACGATCGACAACACCTCAGAGTCTCGTGTCACGAAAGAGTCCAACAACTGACATGGGTGTCCAGGTGAATCAGCCAATTGGGCGCAATGATGCCAACAAACGTGCCACTGAGAGAAGTGGCGGAAATATTGGATCGAATCAGAGTCAGGGAAGGAATGTCAGTCAACGAGAACGTCGGGATTCAGGGAAGAATGTCGCAGTGAATAACAATCAGGAGAATCAGTCTCAAGGTGGCGGTGGTGGAGGTGGCGGGGATAAGACTAAGCAGTATCAGAATAAGGTGAATTTTAAAGGTTTTGATTTTCTTTTTTGATGAGCTAAAAATCGCTAACGCTTTTGCCGCACTTTGAGTTCTTTCAGCAGCGGCAGCAGCACAATCAGGGTGGTTCATCTGGGGGGCATATGAACCAGCAGGGTAATCAGCAACAACGAGGATGGGTGCAGCGTGGTGGACAGATGCGCGGCGGACGTGGCCGTATGAATCGCGGTGGACCAAATCAGGTTAGTTTTAGTAATGAATATTTTTTAATAATTATTTATCTAATTAGGGCAGATTTTAACGAAAAAAGTTTCGATCTCAGATACAACATACTAAAATTTGATCAAAAGGTATTGTCTAGTTTTCGATAAAAGTAAAGACTCATTATTTTGTTCAGTCTGCTTATAAGCATCGATGTTCCAAGTTTGAAGTACGATATTTTCAATACTAATTGATTTTTTTTTGTTACACTCTTCTCAAAAGGGTTGTTTAGAAACTTGGCAAGGGTTTATTGTCTTTGTTTTTACTAAAATTAGTTTTAATACGTTTAAAAATGAATTGAAATGTAGAGGTGAATTTGACTCTTATTTTGGACAACTTGGTTATTAATTTGGACAACTTGGCTGTAAATTTGGACAGCTAATCCGCCTCAACAGGATGCCCATTGTTCTTCATTTTATTTTCCATATCATTCATTAAAGTGAGTTGACTTCGGTACTCCAAGTACGTGCAGATTCACTCATTCCCTGACCTTTTCGGGAGCCTTTCAAGGCATTTTTCGCTACATATCTTTCGTAAAAATGATGCTCCTGTTTTTCTCCAGGCATTTGTCCAACCTAGTCATCACAAAAGCTAAAACTTCACGAAATTTCGAGAGAAAAACACCTGTCCAAAATAAGAACCATCACCTCACTGGTGAATGTCTTAAAAAATTTCCCATTTTTCACATGAAAAATCTAATTCACGAGGCAAATCTCACTTCAGGTCAAATGTACAAATCACCACTAACGTGAATCAACACAATATTCAAAGAATATTCAATAATATCACTCAAAAAAAGCGAAGAAACATTGTTAGTACTTCAACAAAGCTAAATAAGACTGAAGTAAACACGAAGTTCTGTCATATTTCTCGTAAGCAATTGCTCGCACTGAATTTTCAACAAAGCAATTTTAACTCAAATCATATTCAAAATTTCACATTTTTGGTTTTAAAATCCTCCAAAAAGAACAAATATTTAGGCTGCTATTCTGCCATCTTTATAATTTTGTAAGATTTTGCGGAATTTGGAATTCTTGTTAGAGTTAATCCAAGGTTGAATAATTCTGCCGCCAAGAAACTTTATAGCAAAAATCGAACAAGATATAAAATAAATTGGAGACTTGTCGTGCAGCATCATCTGCGGAATTATTTGACACTGTGTGTTTACAGTGCTTTGTTATTTTTTACGAAAAAAGCATTAAAATATCTTTAAAGGTAATTATATTCAATTCAACCTTGACAAAACTTTCACTTTACAAAATTTAAAAGGACCTCTAAATTTTCTTGGATCGTACAAGAAAATGTATGGAACTGTCAAAGAATTCTTGGATGAATTGAAAAATTCTTGGATGTAAAATGTGGTAATTTGAAAATTTTGTTGGAGACTTTATAACAAAGTCTAAAATATTTGGAGACTACTAATATTTCAGAACTTTATATTTTTTCTGTGAAAATACCAAATTTCTTGGATCTTGCTCAGTTACAAATTTATAAAGATGGCAGAATAGCAGCCTTAGATAGTATTCATTATTCATCAAATATTGGAATAAAAATCCATAATTTTAATCAATTTATTTTTAGTGTCCAATTTTAGCCTCAAAGTGTCCGAATTTAGAAACCGTCCAAAATTATGAGCCTTTCTCCTATTTTACGTTGAATTTTCGAAAATAGATTTTTTGATTAATCGATTAATTTTTCGATTATTCGGATATATCAATACGTTGGGGGATAAATCTGATATCACAACTCTTAGTTGGCCATCGACATTTAACTTTAGTCGGAAATCAGAAATGGTTATACTATGGATGGGACGGGGCGGGATATTCACCAAAACAAATTTTTAATGTACATGATATTCGTGATCAATATGGTTTATGAGTATCAAAACGTGTACAGGGGGTCCCGGAATTATGTATATTTTCGGGACCGAGAATAAGCACACGAAATGGCTTTAAGCATTCAGAAATTTTGCATTCTTTCAAGAGACTTCTTTTGAATAAGTTACGGAAACGCCGTGAATAATATGCAAAATATTTATTGGCGCCAATTTTTGGGCTATTTTCAACGTCAAATGTTAATAAGTTATAGTAAGGTGGGGTAACTGGATCGTTTTCCGAAGAATGCTACTTAAACGCTTGTTTTTGGACTGATGAAATTCTATTTTACTTCTTTTAAATCCATAGAATTATTCACTGTTTCATTCAGAAACATAATATAAAAAACATTATCAAAAATATTAAAGAAAATTTATAAAATATTGATAATCTTATAAAATATTGGGTCGCCTTTTCGCTAATTCACTTTTAATTAAACCTGTGGATTTAAAATACTTTTTTCACAAGGAAAAAACAATAAATGTTTTCAATCAACCAGTTGTCATTAGGAAAATATCACTGCTAGAAAATTTTTAGTAATGAACCGAGCTGGCACAAGTTTGAAATGAGTCGATTACACTCACTTATTTAATGGATAAAAATAATATTTTTGCTTTTTCTCAAAGTTGAATAGTTATATTATGTTACTGTAGTGACTATATTACAGAAATTAAAAAAAAAAAATTATTTCAAGTGGATTAGTCACAAACGATCCAGATAGCGAAGCGCCCGGATTAGCACACTTGACTGTAATTTTTTTTTAAAATATTTTTCTAAAAACTTAGGGTAAGTGTGCCAAATTTCGGCATAGTTGCATGTAAGCACCGAAGTCCTAAGTTTGAAATGCAATATTTTTAATTCATATTGATATTTTTTGTTACTTCCTTTTCGGGAGGGTTGTGTGGAACCTTCAAGACTAGTTTATCATTTTTGTTTTCTTTAAATCACTTCCTAAAATATTGAAAAAATAATTAAAATATGGACATTGCTTTGGGTAGTATTTCGGCCACTTTGTGTGAAATTTCGGCCACCTTTTTTCTGACCACCTTTTGTGACGCAACGGATAGAAAATTTCAAAACGTCAAACGGAACGAGTTTAATATTTAATTTAATACATTTATATGACAGACAAGCCCTGAGATCTTCCGTGTAATTTGTCCTGAAGACCTGAAGAGTAGCACTTCAAATTTGCACACAGATTCCCGTAGCAATTTGCTTTTCATGAACTCTTCCAAGGTCTTTTTCATAGAAGCGATGGTTTTTTTTCTCTGGAGATTGTAGAACTCAGAAATTGAAAAAAATATAAAATGAATAAGAAATTTAGGAAAGCAAAATATGTTGCCGGAATAGGCAACACTACCTCACCGGAGGGACGCTCACAAAGTATATACTTTTTTTACGCTAAATACAGGATCCAGCTGGGAAATTTTACCCGAAATTTACAGATTGATTCATTATTAACATAAACAGAAACAATTTTTAATGAAAACTAATCAATTTTCATGAAAAACACCGAAGGAAAACCTTTTGCACTTCACCACAAATCAGAAGACTGCTAGATACACAATCGATCTATCACATTTTTTGTAAGACTCTTTCCACATTGAGTTTTTACAACGCAATTTAAATTCAAATTATACCTAAAATATAACGGTCTTTGTGTTAATACATCCTAAAATGAATAAATATTTAAAAGCAAAATGAATTTATTGACTATTCAAAGATAACATACATAATTTTAATTAATTTATTTCCATGGCCGAAATTACACTCAAAGTGGCTGAAATTAGAAGCTGGCCGAAATTTGGCACACTTTCCGTAAAGAAAATCTTTAAAGTCAGAGAAAAAGCTTAAAATAGGAAATAGAATAATTTTTAATAAATATTTAATTTATTTTTAATAATCTTAATAATTCAGTAACTTTTATTTTTTTCGGTATGAAGAAAATTATAGCAAAAAAATGAATGTTTTTTTCAACAGAATTTCCGACAGCAAGGTGGAACCGGTGGTGGTCCGAATGTGAAAGCACGCGGAGGCAAGTCCATCAAGTTTGATAGTGATTATGATTTTGAGCAGGCAAACAGCAAATTCGAGGAGCTACGATCACAATTGGCAAAATTCAAGGTGGGCGAAGAAGCCAAACCTGAACAGCAGGTATTTAAGACATTTTTCCGTTTTTATTCTTGCACCAAATATATTTTTGTCACAATTAAAAAAAAAAAACAAAAAACAACAGAAATTTTATTTATTTTTTTGTGTGGAACATCACTCAATACAGGAGAGATGTTGAGTCATTCTTGTAGAAAAAAAAGAAAGAAAATAATAGTTCATAAATTCCCAGAGAGGATATTTTAAAAATCTTTTAAATCTTTTGAAATTTTTCACTTTGAAATTTTCAAAAATGTAAAAATTTTAAGATTTTTGTCAATTTTTTAAATCAATATCGTAAGTATAATAAAAAATATTAATATTTCACTTTATTGCATCTCATTTAATTTATTTCTTTTTAAACCTGTCTTGAAGATCCTTTGCAAATGTTTTTTATAACAATAAAAAATTATGCTTTCTTAATTATTTTAGCCAATTGCTTGCTATTTTTTGTTAATTTGATTTATTTGAAAAAGAAAAAAATACAAGCAAATTGAGCAAAATAATCTTTAATAATAAAAGAAAAAAAAGAACACAGTAAAGAAACTGATGGAATATTTTGAATGATTTATTAACTATCTCAAAATTTATTTATAGTTCAATTTACTTGTATAAAAACAATTTTTTTCAATTCTTTACTGAAGTTTCTTTTTTCTTTTTTTTGTTGTGCCTTTTTGTTGGGGGTCAAAAGGTGAACGGTGAAAGTGACAAGAAGGACGATTCTGGGAATGAGACAGGAGCTGGCGAACAGGAAATTGAGGAAGATGCCGATATTTGTGTTGGATATGATAAGACAAAATCATTCTTTGATAATATTTCATGCGAAGCTGCTGCGGATCGTTCCAAAGGGAAAAATCGCACAGATTGGCGCCAGGAGCGCAAGTTGAACAGTGAAACATTTGGCGTTTCTTCCACGAGGCGAGGAGGGTGAGTTTGATTTTTTGATAACCACATTTTGTGATATTAATTATTCCCTCCAGCGTGATACAATAATTCTGAATTGAGAGGAAATTGTTAGAACGATGGAAATATCTCTATTGTCAATCGTTTAATTGGATTTCAGAAAATTGATAATTGACATTTTGATGAATAGCGGAAAATTATTAAATGACATTAACAATAGAGCTTAATTAGAAAGATCTCTGCCACAGGAAGAAAGGCTTATTGATTGCTCTGAAAACAATTAATATTGAATACATAGCAATTTAAAACTAACTCAGCATAATTTTCTAAAGGTTTTTCAATAGGTATTTAATTGGCGAATACAATATGAGAACAAATTAATTTTATTTACCAATTATTTAATAAAAACTGAAGCACAAAACCTCAAAAATTAGTAGGGGATGCCTTTTAGGTTTCGCACACTCTAACTTCGAACATTTCCTGTTTTTTCCATATACCTTTAATGAATCTAACCTAATTTTTTCAGGAAATCTCTGATTTAAGACTAGCTAGTCAGATTTATTAAAAGAATATGGGAAAAATATAAAGAATTTGAAGCCAGAGAGTGTCCGAAGCCTGAAAGCCTTGTCCTAGCATTCAAAAGCTCTTAACCCATTCCTTACCATGGTATTATACATCATACGCAAATTGAGTAATTTTAGATGATTTATTCCTGGGCAACTTTTATCCGAATTGCTCTCGGGAATGGATTTTTAGTAACTTTAGTTCTTCAATTACTTGGGAAAAATAGTCCGACAGGGATGAAAATACATTTTGTTATTGTTTTTTTGCTTCGCGGAAGATCATGCAAAATTTCTGCTAAAAATGGCGAACGGAAAATTCGACATCCCGTCGAATTTGTTAAAATTGGCCTTCATCCTCTTTCCTGATTTGAATTCTAGTTGCCAATTTGTTTTATTGGATAGTTACTCTATCTAAATCAGTAGAGTTTTTAATGAATTAAGACACAGAATTTAAATTCATCGACCGCTAAGACGTGTGTTTGACAGAGGCTCCCCGCGCCCCCATAATAGGTTTTTTTTTTCTTTTTAAAAAATTCATCTATTAATCTGTAGGAACCTAATCCCAAAATATGAACATTCTATCTCAAGTATTTCTGGTACATGAACTGAATGGGTTAATTGTATACTTATTATTGAAAATTACTGTCTTTCTTGTATCCACCGTCAGAGGGCAGAACTATCGTGGAGAGAATTTTCAAAAGTTTTAAAATACAAGAAAATATAGAGGAAGTCTTTCAGGCTTTGCACATGCTCTGACTTTGAACACTTAATTTTATTGGACCAAAACCGAAAAACCAATAATAAAATAAAAATTACACGAAATTCGGTTTAAACTGGTTCCGGGACCGCTATATTCGTAAGATCAAAGACTTAATTAATGCTATATCAATTTTTATCGACGTTCTGTTGAGAATCTTATTGAACAAGCTGTTACCGTTTGCCGGTTTACAACCGACACTTGAACCGATTTATAAATTGCTGAAAATAGTTCGTGACAGGAGTAGTAATACAATTCATTTGCAGATTAATAGTAATTATTTGTACAAATCCGATTGGAATTGATCCAGGCTTGGCAAGAATTCCAAAACCTTTCTAACGTGTCCAAACCTGGCCATATTCGGTTCCATAATTTTAATACATTTATTAGTAGTGTCCAAAATTACCCTCAAAGTGTTTAAAATTGCAAGTTGTCCGAAATTACAAGCAGTTCCCCTATAGGGGACACTGGGGCAAAATTTTTCAAATTGAAAAACTTAAAATTCGATATCTTCCAAGAAGATAGAGACCGAGGCTTCAAATTCGAGCAAGGAACATAAATAAATAATAGGCGTGTGATTATGGAAGAATTACACCTAAAAAAGGGATGGCAAAGCATCCCAAGCTTTGCGAAATGCTCGAACTCACGAGATAGAGCTCACCGTGAATTAGTTTTTCGCATAATATTTTGGTGCGTACTGGTCTATTAGAGATCAAGTTGATTCATAAACCACAAAAGCATTTGAAAATAAAAAAAATCTGTACTTTACCGATTTCCAAAAAATTCAAATTTAACCAAATCGGTTGAAAAATGAGCCTTCCAAAGTGGTTGACCTTTGACTTTCAATAATTCAAAATGGATATTTTTCCGGTCATAGGTATGTTTGGGCGAAATATTCGCCAGGACCAGCTCTAAAACATATCCAAAAATCAGTTAAAAGGCCTTGGGCCAATTTTAAGAAAAACCAAAAAAACATGTTTTTGGAGTGGTTAGAGGGGAGAGGTGAAAAAAAACGTATAGAGATATTGATTTTTTATTGGGGTTCATCGAAGACTGGAAGTCGATATCTCTTACCGTTTAAGCTCCAGAACGGTTATAAGTTGAAAAATTATATTGTAAAGAATCTCAGCTAAAAAGACTATTATATAACTGCTCTCTCTTTGAGTTCGAGCAGTAAAATTAGTTATCAGTTATGAACGTTACTAATTCTTGATTGATTGGAATCAATTCAGGCTTGTGAAGAATTCCAATACCTTTCCAACGAGCCCAAACGTAACCCCATTCGGTTGATCAATACGTTCTCGAGAGCTTTTTTAACCTTTGACCTTGAAAAATCGTTATTAGGAATGATTCAACTGGATTTTCGTATAAAAACGAAATGTCCGTTTAGGTAATTTCTAGACTATGAATAATCACATGAAACATGAATAATCACAAAAACATGTGGTGCGGACATGGTGGTGAAAAATGAGTCGATCCAAGGACGGTTAACTCTTTCGCGTCACACTTTTATTCAGCAGATGAAATTCATGTAAAATTGAGTTTTTCCTAATGCTTTATGATCAAATATAATAGTTCAGAGAGGAAAAAAAAATTTCCATTGCGTGAAAACTCGGAAAAACGCCGGGTCATATATGACCCTATTGTCCTCAAGGGAAGTGTACATACCATTTTCAAAATCTATATCACGGGCTTTTTAAGAGTTTTTTTTGCTTGAAATTATTAATTTGGCCAAAACCATGGCAAACTGGATTGTCTTGATGAACACTGTACTCCTGATGTTCAAGGAATCTTCCTGGTAATCCCTTGAACAGTCACTGTCACAATATTTTGAGTGGTATTTGGCAAAAATAAACTTATCTACATATTTATTCACACACAATACAATTGCACAATATGAGACGCTTGAAGAATACTCTAAAATATTGCAAAATATGTTATTATTCATCAGATATAAGATGAAATGTCCAGGAGCAAGATGTCCCACCTGCATTTCTCAAAGAAAAACAATGTCCCAACTACATTTCGCTGCAGGTTTGGGACGAAAACTCTGTTACCCTTGGGGACAATAGGGTCATATATGACCCGGAAAATTCTACACGCTTTTCTGGAAAATTGAGAGTAGTTTATTATATCAAAATATGCAATATACAATCTTTGGATATTCTATTTTGTGTTTTTAAACAACTTTTTGCTAAAAAACATAAATTAATATAAAAAATTTTGAAAAAGAAAAGTCATTTCACAAAGTTCGAAATTTGTGATTTTTGATCTCAAATATTTTCTTTTCCTGGATATCTGGAGTCTTGAGAAAATTAGCCAAGAATCTTACATCCTTCTATTATGATGTCGTGCATAAACAGATAGATTTCAATAAATGTAAATAGTCAATAAATTTGTTTTTTCCCCGGGTCATATATGACCCTAATGACGCGAAAGAGTTAAAAAGCCCTCATGCCTGTTAATCGTCCTTGGGTCGACTTCTAAGGGGGCTCCCTGAAGGTCCCAAATCGCTATCTCAAACAGTTTGGCCTCTAGGGCTAGTAACAGCCCGATTGGCAGACGGACAAACGGAATAAATCTATTTCTCAGAAATCGCCTCGAAATTTTGGGGGTGAGAAAATCGACAGATTATGTTTGTTTTGCTCTCTGTTTGAGCAATAAATAAATAAGTTCACGAACATTTCATAGGACCTGTTTAGGATTAATTGAAATAAGTTTTTATAGGACGTTTTTGTACCCAATATTAACCAGAGAAAGTTACTTTTGCTAAAAAAAATTGGTTCACTGTTGCTGTCCTTCTAAGATCTCTTGAAGGCCCGTTTTTGTGCAAAGCGCGCGATGTACTTACATTGTCATGGTCTCGTTCAAGAGCAATTGATGGTCATTGCCAAAATACTTGTTGTAATTTATTGACCCTATTCGACGACTCAAAAAATATAAACACGCTTCAACGTCGGATGATCCGGTTTGTGAGAAAGTGTCGAGGTGTCTAACAGCTGCTCTGGTTTTTTTTTGTTTGTGCAGATTCCGGGGACGGGGCGGTGGTTACTACAATCGTGGACCTAACATGGGCATGGGCGGTGGTGGCTATCGCGGTGGTAACTTCCGATCGAACAACTACCGTGGAAATCGCAATAATATGCGACAGGGTGGCGGAAATCAATCCACTGGCATCCCACAGAAACAGGGAAGTTCTCAACAGTCTCAAGCAGCATCTTCAGCCACAACATCAGCTGCTGGTAAGTCTGCATTTCTTTCTATCTTTTTTTTCAAATTGAAGTTGTTTTTGGGGATATTGGGGATTGATATTTTGTGGAATTTACACAGCTCAATAATGCACAAGATCTCTGTGAGAATGGGGAGGAGAGGTTTTTTTTTATTATTAAATGGCAGACCAGTTTCCTCCTCGTCCATTGAGAGACGACAAGAGAGAGAGAGATTGAGGGAAACCTAGAATTTTTGCAGGACATCTAAAGATGAAAGGAGAGAGAGATAGAATCACCAGAAAGTAAAGTGAAAGAAAGAATTTGAATTTACTCGAAAGGGAGGGGGAAAAGTGCGTAAGAAGTTGATTAGATGAAGAAGAGAAAAAAAAGATGATTTCAGGGAAGTTTTGGGATAAAGAAGAAAGAAAGAAATGGAATTAATTTGTGAAGGAAATTTGTGCAACAATTTTTTTTTTGGAAGAGAGAAGATCATTTGGCGTGAGACTATTTAAATTTAAAGAAAAAGTAGGAATTAAGGTGAAAAGAAGATATGAGAAAAAGATGAAATAAAATGTATATTTAGGGTATTAGAAAGATGCAGAAAAAAAACAAAATAGAAGGTATGAGCATGGAAATTTTTTTCTTAAAAATCACACACAATAATTAGATTAAAAAAAAAGAACTTTTGATGAGTGGATGTGTAATTTTTTGTACCCTTTTAAATGAATCATAGAGAAAAAAAGTATATTAAAAAAAAAACTATCTCTTCTAATACAAAAAAAAATAAATAGAGATTTTCGCATGAAAAATTATAAAAAGAAATATTAGAAATGAAGAAAATTGCAAAGAATAAAAATTGTAATAAGAAATAGTGGAATTAAAATTAATTTCCTTTTTTTTAGGGGGAGAGTGTAGAACACCTAACAAATTAACATATTGAAATATATTAAAAAAAAAAAAGACTGTTGATGAAAAGGGTAGCAAAAAAAGATTGAAGAAAAATGGGGATAACTTTTTGATGGTTTATCTTTTGGTTTTTTTTTTAAGTTGATAATAATAAAATAGTAGAGAATGAAAATTCCCTCTGGAAGATTGAATCTTGCTTGATATTTCTTCTTTGTCTTTTCTTTTTTTTTTTAAACAATTAACCAGTGAGATAAAAAATGTTCCAGGGTGATTTTCATCCCATCCACAAAAAAAAAACAAGAAATAATTAAAAGAGATATTTGCATAAATGAATGTGACAATTTTTTTTTCTTTTACAATTTAGTAATTATAATTTATAGAAATGAAGAAAATTATTTGAAATAAATCAAGAAATTGAATAAGTGCACGTGTTAAGTGAATGAGGACGTGAACAAAAAAAGAAAAAGAAACAAGGAATTTGTATTAAAATTATAGTGAAAAAAAATTGAATATAACAGCTAGTATTGAAGTTGACGTGAAAAAAAAGAAATTATTTTGAGAAAGAAAAGGGAAATGAGTCAAAGTTCAAGTGTTGATGGTAATAATTATATTATTTTTCTTCCTTTTTCCATTTAACGCTTTTTTATTACACAAGAATCCAGTTTTTTTTATGTACCATAGGGAAGTATGAGGTCGAATTTTATATAATTGTATAATTGGGATAAGAGGAGCATGGGAAACTACGCGTTCAGAAGTGATTTTTCGAAGTTACAGGGTCATTCGAAATTCTTTTCGGAAATGAGAAGATTAAGTGATAATTCGTGGATCTGCCGCATGGGGGCGCGAAAGAAAATTGCAGTGTCCCAGCTAACCCCGTCGCTAGTATCAGCAATTGGTCTGTTTGGTATTATTAAAAAATATTGCAAATAATTATTACAGGAAAAAAAAACGATGAACTCTTATCATTGACAAGTAGTTCGGAAATTTCAAAAAAAAAAATTTCGAAAAGTGAAAAAAAGGACAACCTAACTTCTTGATAGGTCCGCAAGTATTGATGGCAGATTTCATGAAATTTCACCGTAGTCTCCATCTACAATAGGCGGAAAAACGTGAAATTTCATGAAACGCAAGGTAGCTGAAGTACTTTCTGTTCGAATTTCGAATACCGAAGTGCTTGAATGTCAATATGTGTCGGTGTTCACTTTATTGTGAGGAAAAAGACAAAACAACGACGAGGAACCAGGAGGGAAATTCTGTAACGCTCTTGCAATGCCATATGACAAATTGGGTTCGAATCTTAGGAGAGCTTTTTCGAAAATGCGATTCTGTAGCCGTGACATTGCCATTTCAGCTCACGTGGCATTGTCAGAAGTCACATATTTGAGATTTCTGGCAATTCAAATGACACTGAATTTTGTTAAACAAATCAACTAAGACGTACTGTATTTTCATAAAATTATCAAGGGATTTCATTAAAAAATCAATGAATTGCCTTTTCGAACTCATATGATATGACAAAAAAAGCTCGATTGGCATTGTCACGTTTCGAACTCACGCGTAACAATGTCACGAAAATTACAGAATTCCGCTACAGGCCTCTCGCACTAACCTCCTCCAGTCCTAGAAGCTCTCCGTTAGCCGTCTCCGAAACGTAGCATAGGTCGCTGTCCAAAAGACCGCCCTATCAGGGTGCATCTAAACGGAAGGATTTTATTTCGAAACCGGCATTTTGACATAAAAGCCCCCCACTGAGCTTTAGACCGGTGCATTTTTGCTTATCTTTCGGTGCTTAAAATCTCCCTCTTCGAAAGCTCCATTTGTTTTTATGTTCGAATATTTTGACATTTCCAGCGGTTTTAAATAATTTTTTTTTGTTTTTCAAGAGATGTTTCTCTCGTGAACTATTTTCAAAGATAGAGTCGAAAAGCAGAAGAAATAAGGACACGGTATCGATCACTCTTCTGAATGTATCGTTTTAATTTTCATTAGAATATGGTCGAATTGTTAAATAGACATCCTTGTGTATGTGTAGTTATGGAATTTGTCAGCTGAAAAGTGATATTCAACTAACTTCTAGGAACTTAGAGATTCTTACGTACAAGAATAAAGTTGATTTCTAGAAAAATAAAAACTTACGATTATTCTTTTAATTTAGCAAAAATATTGGCATAAAATCCTGCAGTAGGACGGTTTTGATATAGAGAATCATTGGCTCCGTTCAGTAATAACCTTTTGAAGAGACAAAGCCACTCCAAAGCCAAGCAAAACCCATTCGAAAATCTACCGGAAGCCTAAAGTGCAAGTTCACGTACTCGCCGCTTTAGCGCTGATTGTTCTGCCATTTCGTATTTCGATATATTCTTGACACTTCAATCGTCAACAATGTCAACAACAGTGTGCAAAGTTTGATGCAAAAAGTGAATTTTTGCGTAGTTTTGTGGAACTTCAGTACGGCAGAACGTCTTAATTGCACTTTCACTCAAAGAGATGTCCTTTTTAGGAACTTGCTCATTTTTGTGTAACTCGTCGGTTTAAAGTTTAAACGTTCGAACTTCCAACAGGTTTTTAGGTAAGTTCTTTCTGATATACCTTCGAATCGGTAAAGGAAAAACCTCTACGGGAGAGAGCTCTCTAATCGGGAAGGTTATTACTGAACGAGAGGATTCCGTAGATAAGTACATCTTGAAAAATTCGAAAATCTATTTGAAGATCCAAAAAAGAGACTTTCTTACTTCTTAATACTTTCGCAAGGTGGCTGAGATACATCCTGTTTGAATTTCGAAGTGCTCAAGTGTCAAAATGTGACAGTCTTCCCATTATTGTGAGGAATAAAATAGAACAACGACGTTTACTGTTCTTGCCCCAGTATTTAATCACTTCATAATCACTGAGTTTGTCAGATTTTTAGTGTGGTATTTGATAAATTTTCGAAATTGAAATTTCCAAATTCGAAATTGAATTTGGATTATTCGAACATCAACGACTTTTTGTGCAAATAGAGTTCCATTTACCTTTTATCCAAGACACTATTGGAGAATCAAAATCTATTTGTGTTTACAGCCAGTAGAGTCTTTCAAACCTCAATCTTTCAAATTCGAACGACGGTTGAATACAAAATGTCAGTTGTGGGGTTATGTTAAAAAATTCGTGTTGTGAATGATAGAAAATCATTTTTCTGTGTTGCTTCCTGAATACTTACATACATTATGAGCGAGTAAAATGAAGAGGAAGTCCGCCAATACAAAGATATGTGAGAAACTACGGGCATTTGTTTCAAAGTACAATTTAATCTCACATAAATTTCGTTAGTTTTGAAAATATCGTTCGAATTTGGGAGGTGAGAAATGTCAAAAATACTTCCCGAACCCTCGAATTTAGGAGACGCTACTGTATGATGTAGGTACCCAGCAACGAAAGTTCCCTGTTTGAACATCGTTCAGCAAACGCGTTCGGAACAGGGTTCGGTCCAATGTAAATCTTTACGGGCTGGGAAAAAGCGAACGCGGTTGAAGCAATAGTTCTCTTTGATAGCCACCACTTTCTGAACATTGGGAGGCCGCCACCGTAGCGGCATGTCGAACAGAGAACTCTATCGTTGCTGGGTAGTATCCATGTTTTCGAACACTACACTTTTGTTAAGTGTGTCGCAAAACTAATTCGAAATTTTGACATTTTTTCAAGGAAAGTATGGGTAAGTAATCCCTCAAAAGTCTAAAATCCAGAATCATTACATTCAGTAATTAACCTTTCCGATTTGAGAGCTCTTTCTGGTTGAGGTTTATACTTTACCGATTTGAAGGTATATCAGAAAGAACTTACCTAAGAACCTGTTGGAACGTTGGAAGTTCGAAAATTCAAAACCGACAAGTTGCAAAATAATGAATTAATTCACGAAAAGAACATTTATTTCAATGGAATTGAAATTGAAGCTTCTGCCATCTTGAAATTTCAGAAAACTGCACAAAAAGTCGCTTCTTACAGAAAATGTATACGGATTGTTGTTGACGGTGTTGTCAATTGAAGTGTCAAGACTACCGAAAATTCGAAATGGATGAACAGGATGCCTGGGTGAACAGGATGCACTTTAGACTTCCGGTCAATTTTCGAAAAGGTTTGGCTTGACTTTGGAGTGGCTTTGTCTCTTTGAAACGGAGCCAATGTGAATGAGTAACCCAAGTAACCCTTTTGCATTTTCCTATCTCTGAATCAGCGCGTAAGCGGCGAATACACGAACTACTATTCGATGTCCTCCGTTGGATTTTCGAACAACGAGGTAATTCCGAAAAGCCACTTCTGACCGCGAAGTTAGTGAGAAAAAATCCTTGCAAAGAGGATAAACCTAAAAAAAGCTAATTTCTAAGAAGTTGTCAATAGAATTTAGTCTTGAGAAGGTGAGAAAAAACACTACTAAAATAAAAACGAGTGTAATCAACTGTTAACTCTAAAATACTAAATTGAATCATAAGTAAAAAAAATGCAAAAAGAAGAAAAATTGAGAAGAAAAAATAATATTTAAATAAATAATTATAATTGTGGCTAATATAGAGACAAAGAAAAAAAGAGATCAACAGGAAAAAGAGAAAAAAATATACATAGGAAAAACAATTTGAGGCTCTATCTGCCAGTGAATCGCGTGAAATAAAATTGATATAAATTGAGAAGTTTATTGTAAAAAAAAACTATTAAAAAAAAAACTTCAGAAGTGTGAAAGATATCCAAAAGACAGAGACAGATAGGAGAACAAAATGTGGAAGTAAATTGCATCAGAAACCAGTTAAGATATGGAGAGATATTGAAAGTAGATTTTACAAAAATAATTTACAAAAAAAAAATCACGAGATTAAGTGAGAAAAAAAACGAATAATTTACACGAGAATTTAGCTGTTTCTTTGTAATTTACTTCTCTTACATTCTTAACACTTTGTTTTTATCCTATAATTCCTTTTTTCTCTTTAATTAATTTAAGATAAAACCACAATTTGATAAATAATACTGGTGACAGTGAAAAAGAAGCAGTGCAAAAGAAGATGAAACAATGAGGAAGAGATTTCTCGCGTGTTTCAATGTGTTCACGAATCTCGTAGAGCGTGCTTCTTAATAAATTCTTCTCCCTTCATATTTATTGTATACGCCACAGAACTTTTTGTCGTTACTTTTTTTTAAAAAAAAATGAAAAAAAGAATATTTTTTTCGAAAAAATATAGAAATCAGTATAAAAAAGTGCTTGAAGGAAGAAGAAAAGAGATAAAAAGTTGACAGTTTTTTTTTGTGTTCGTAAGAAGACAAAGAGTGAGAAAATATTTCTTCTTTTTTTGCATAAAAGAAAATTATTTGAAAGAGATATAAAAATGATGTTATATTTCTTTTCTTCCTCTCTCTATCTCAAAATGTAGAAGAAATAATGAACAAAAAGAAACTGTTAGATAAATCAAAAATATTTCTTCCAATAAAAAAAATCACCTTTAAATTTATAAATAAAATGCAAGAATTTGCGAAAGCAAGAAAAAAAAATGTTTGAAAAAAAAAACAGGTAATACAAAAAAATGAGATAGAGAAAGAAATAAACATTATAATTTAATACATTGAAAGAACATGAAGAATTTAAACTAGATTTTTCATTTGGTTAAAAAGTCAGCAGCGTAAGCAAATGGCAGGAAAAGCCAAGAAAGATCAGCGTCAAAAACTGGAAAGGTATTGAACGTGGGGAGAGGCATTCTTTGGGATTCAAGGAGGTTCTCTGCTGTTTGTGAGAGTGACTTTTTAAAATTCTATTCATGCATTTTCATCGTAAATCAGTATCTTGCAAAACATAATTTACAATGCAGAATTCTTTTTTCTCAACCTCATTAAGCTTATCAATTAAAGTGGTCATAAGGAGAATAAATAACGTATAATGCACCCACTTTGGAATTGCTTGGAGACAAGGGGAAGGCAGAGCTTAAAAGCATTTGCGTAAGTACTGAGAAACGCATAAGATTTCAGGTTTGTTCTACAGGAAATCATTTCCAGTGCAACTTTCTGCTCTGGAGCTTTTTTTTCCTAATTTTTGTAAATCTAAAAGATAAAGGTAAAGGAAATTTATGCCAAGGACCTCTAATCCCTGATCCAAAATTCTCAGTACATGATAGTTCATGCTGATGCCTTATTGAAAATTTTATCGGTTAAACATTCTTCAGGATCATCCTTCACTGAGAAAAAAAGAGGGTGCGATTAACTTTTTTTCCTCGTAACTTTAACACTTTCTAGGTGTAAAAATATATCAACATTTTTTAATGTTGATTTTACAACTTTTTAAGGGTAAAATTAACATGAAATAGGGTTACTTTAACCCCTAATATACCTAAAAAGCATAATATTTACACCGATTTCGGATCAATACTTCAGGGTAAAATTAACATTTCCGCAATGTTATTTTAACTTTTTCGGATTTCTCTCAGGCTTAAGGATTCATAGAGAATCTGCTTTTACTAATTGAGATAATTGCCGAAGCTTTCAACTAAGGAAAGGAAGCCCGGCGAAAAATTGGTTTATGTTCACATTGTTCCCTAAGAAGATATCCAGAAATTGTTCAAAAATCAGGCTAGAGCCAACATTATCGGACAATTTTAAGGACAAGATAAGAATGTTTATATTTTCATTTATTTTTTTCAGCAAAAAGTTCTTTAGAAACACAAAATAGAATATCCAAAGATTGTATATTGCATATTTTGATATAATAAACTACTCTCAATTTTCCAGAAAAACGCGTAGAATTTTCCGGGTCATATATGACCCTATTGTCGGCAAGGGAAAAGTTTATGAAAATGTTTTCGTGTAAAAGTGTGACGCGAAAGAGTTAACTCTTTCGCGTCATTAGGGTCATATATGACCCGGGGAAAATTTTTTTTTTGACTATTTGCATTAATTGAAATCTATCTGTTTGTGCACGACATCATAAAAGAAGGATGTAAGATTCTTGGCTAATTTTCTCAAAACTCCAGATATTCAGGAAAAGAAAATATTTGAGATCAAAAATCACTAGTTTCGAACTTTGTGAAATGACTTTTCTTTTTCAACATTTTTTATGTTCATTTATTTTTTTCAGCAAAAAGTTCTTTAGAAACACAAAATAGAATATCCAAAGATTGTATATTGCATATTTTGATATAATAAACTACTCTCAATTTTCCAGAAAAGCGCGTAGAATTTTCCGGGTCATATATGACCCTATTGTCAGCAAGGGAAAAGTTTATGAAAGTGTTTTCGTGTAAAAGT
Organism: Phlebotomus papatasi; assembly: GCF_024763615.1. Classification (NCBI taxonomy): domain Eukaryota; kingdom Metazoa; phylum Arthropoda; class Insecta; order Diptera; family Psychodidae; genus Phlebotomus; species Phlebotomus papatasi. The sequence continues at coordinate 95,835,437 of NC_077223.1, forward strand.
GTGACGCGAAAAAGTTAATGGATGAGAAGCAACTGGAAGAATATTTCATAATTCTAACTCATCCTAATAGAACGTTCAAGAAGAGAGAGAAAGGTCTAACAAAAATTAAAACATAAAAGGCTAAGGGGAAATGGGGCATCTTTCTGAATTGGGGCACTTTTAAAATGAGTTTTCTGTTATTTTTAAAAATAACTGGATCTCTCCATAAGTTCCACAAACCGATTGTCAAGGTAAATTACATTATTATAACGCTCGGTTTGTGTTTAACTCTTTAAGGACGAAAGGATCAAAAATTGGGGGTCAGACAAAATCACTTTTTCTGCCTTCTTAGACCAAGGCACAACTAAAGAGGGCCATAGGATTTTTTTTGGGACACCGGTGTCCCTGTCGTTCTTAAAAGCTTAAAAAAAAGGGTGACAAAGCGTCCCAGGCGTTGCGAAATGCTTGCTATACCTCAAAAATCCTTTAGCATCATTTACCGTTTACCGGTTTTTCGATCGATTTAAATCGACTCATAAATCGCTTAAAATATCTCACAAAATTGTTTTATGAGTTAAAAAAAATAGAGGATTCTCCGCTGAAAATTACATACAGTGCTGTCTCGCTATATGCACAGTTTGGGTACTTTTTTGACAGTTCTCTCTCTGAATATGCACAACTTTTTTTGAAATTCCCAACGGTTTTTTTCTTTCTTTTAAAACATTATTATTTTTTTAATGTTCTAGAATTCCCCGTGTTATTTAAACTATAATATGAGACAGAAAAAATAAAATTAAGATAATTAAAAACGAGAAAAATTAGTTACCAAGAAAATAATTTTCTTTATTACTTTGTCAAAATATAAACAAATTGATTTTGAATGCAACCGACACAAAAGCTGTGCATATAGAGAGTGTGCATATAAAGAGACAGAACTGTATAAGGTCATAACCGGTTCACAATCTGTTTGAACTGATTGCTCAACGTACTTAGGAGTTATATAATTAAATTTTGGATCAAAATTTGTTATCGGTTATGAACCGGTTCGTAACCAATTGGAATCAGTTTAGGACTTGTGAGTAATTCTAAGACCTTTCCAACGAGTCCAAACATAATAACACTTGCTTGAAAAATCCGCTCTCTATAGCCTTTTAAACCTTTGACCTTGAAAGATACGTATAGAAATGATTCAACGGGTTTTTCGTATAAGGACGAAATGTCTGCCTGGGTAATCTCTACCACATATCAAAAAATGAAGAAAAAAATGTATACGACGTGTTTTCGAGCAGTCCCCAAAACAACATGGCTTTGGATGGGAAGGGGAGGAGTGGGGAGAAAATAACGGGGATGTTCAGGATTCCAAGATCGATTTATGGAAAAAGAACTTCTAAAAGATTTTTTAAAATACTTTGGGGTAGCGTTTAATCAATTTTTCTTAAAAAAGAACACAAAATTTTGTCTTTAGGGAATCAACCAAAGTTTTTACATCGACTAAAATAATCAATATCGGAACAGTAGACTCTCGGTAAATCGGCTATTTTTCAATCGGGCACAAAATGATGTTGACAATTTTCACGTTTGATTTTAAAGCAAATTTGTTCAAATTCGCTGTAGTTCTTCCTAATTTATCGTGATTCTTTATAATTGAGCGCTTTTTGTGGAATTTACAAAGGTTTTAACGCCCAAATCTATCGATAAACCGGATGACATTTCGCCCCAAATGCCCATTTGAGAGAGAGTCTACTGTACTGAATAACTTATCATTATTATTATTATCTTTATTGTCAACGGGACTTCAATGGAATCTCTCGATAATTTGGATGACATTTTGTTTCATATGCCCGATTGAGAGAGAGTCTACTGTACAGAAAAAAACTTATGAGATTAAAAAAAAAGTAGTTTTATTAAATTTCCTGGGATTTTCTTCAAGGAAAATTCTTCCTGGTTGTTTTTCTTGTCTAGCAAGCTTTTAGCCTACAAAATATGTCAAGTTTATTAGGATTGGTTTAAAATTAGATTTTCAAACATTAGAACAGAATATTTTTCACAATTTTTCATTCGTATTTTAAATTAATTTCCTTACCAAAAAAAACATTAGAAAATGTTTCTAAAGAATTTGTTGTGAATATTGTGAAACTACAAAAAATTTAGTGATCAGGAGATGTAGAAATGGATTGATAGTGAATTTTAAAGAAGAAAAAATCTTGTAGAAACCATTCAAAATTTTAAAGGAAAATTAAACTAATATCCATTTTCCTTTAAAAAAAAAACAGTATAAAGTTAATGTTTTGAAAAACTGACGAAAACAATTAATGAGCTATCCAAATCACTTAATTTATCAGAATGAATAAAATAGGATTTATGACAATGTTATTTAATAAAGTTCAAAGAGTCTTTTTGGTCTAATAACAGAATTTATTAAATGATTTCTTTTCTAAAGAAATATCCAGAAAAGTATTTTAATGTTTTTTCAAGAAGCTCGAAATCATAAAGATTAGATTAAACTTGAATGTTTTGCGATTACTTCAAGAAAATTCTAGGATCTTTAAGTTAGAAAAGTCCTCAAGTCCTCAAATAATGTTGAATTCAACCCCCTCTTACTAAAAAATCGCGTCTACGCCTTTTACCTAAATACGGAACATACAGGAATTAATCGTCCGGATTAGGCGATCCTTCGTCTCAGCACTGGCACAGAAAAATAATTCAGCCTCATCAGTGAAGAAAGAGATGATCAGAACGATCAGAACCCTAATAAATGGATTCTGGTATCCTGTGGCGTGAATGCTTGAAGGCGTTTAAGAAGAGTGCGCAAGGTATGGAAACCTTGCAAATCTCAGCTTCATGATCGGTATAACTAAAGCGGTCTTCAGACTAGGACTAGAGGTTTAGCCCAGTTCCCGAAGGTCTCAAAATCCTGAATTACAAGTAATTTCACTGCTTTTTGAGAACCTAATAGCTCACTTATCTTTAATAATGCAGTCCTAACTTAATTTTTCCAAATAATCGTAATTGATAAGAAATTAGACCAGTTAAGCCATATGGCTAAGCCTTAGGTCTAAAGCCCGTATAAGGGTATCATAGGAGATGACCCACAGATTCTTGACCTAAATATTGCCAAGCTCTGGACAAATTAAGATTAAAAATTCAATTTAAGGCTAAATAATAGAACATAATCGTAATTTCTTCGATTAACTTTACTGTCGTCGTAGGTCCTTGGTATGTTCAAAAGAGTTGTAGAGGATAAAATTATGTGTATTCTAGGCTAAAGATAGCTAGAACTAGATAATTAGGACCGGAGTTATAAATATTTGAATTTTATAAAACTTTTAGAATTCAAGGCATGACAAACGGATTACAGATTTGAAATCCTTGATTGATCCTCTAATCTAACAAGATTGAGCATTTTCGATTCAGACACCCACAACGTGTTGCACAGTGTTATATTAAAGATTGAGAACCTTTGCACTCATAATCTTTGGTTTGGTTTGGTTTGAAGACAGTCTAACGGCGTTATCACACTTGCACATTAAAATTTTAATGTGATTCATATTAATTGTCGCTTGTGAGCGTCCAAATATATTATTTGTGTCTTTGGATCACTTAATATTTGGGATTTTTCTATTTATTGATAAAAAAGTATGGACTTGGCCTGCAAAAATAAGTTTAAATTTTCCTAAAGCCTAAATATTTTTCACATTAAAAAATTAAAGAGAAAATCGCATTAATTTTTCGCATTAATGCTATAAATCAATTTATATCAAATTTTGCGGGCCAAGTCTACCTTTTTATCAACAAATAGATCAAATTTTGAATACAAAATGATTCAAACACACAAATTACACATTTGGACTCTCACCAGCGACAATTAATGTGAATCATATTAAAATTTTAATGTGCAAGTGTGATAATACAGTAATGGTAAGAATTTTTGAAGAGCCCTTAATAAAATATCTTTTTGCATATTTTATTTCTGCGCAATTAATATCCGAAACATTGCCGTGAAGGATTTTTATTTATTCTCTTTTCTGATTTGAATTCTGAGTGACAAGTAGTTTTCTTAGACTACATAAACAATTAGACTTTGTGATGACTTAAATTAAATTAATGTAAATAATTGAAGTTAAGACATATGTTTGATAGGGGCTCAAACCCTCTCTTTAGACTGTTTTTTTAAATTAAGAACATTCCATATCCAGTACTATTAGTACATTTTCATTGTCTGATGAAGTTAATAACGTTTAATCTGAAAGATACCTTATCTTATAATATGTTTAGTATCTATTTAATTTTCGCTTTATATTTATTTAATTAGAGATATTTGAACCCTTTTTCGGTTTCTGGTCATAATTAGGGCTGATGGGGGAACACAAAAAAAAGCTTAATAATAAAAGTATTTATAGACAATAGGCAAAATATTCTAATTAAATCGCGATTATGTAATGCTTATTGAAGTCAATTACTATTGTAGTTTACTACGGTATTTAGTCTTCTACAAACCAGTATCTTAAGATAATCCCAGCAAAATGCTAACCTACACGTTCTTACTCTTTTCTTCCAATCAATTTCAACAAAAGTCCGCCCAGTTGAAAGATTTTGCCACATTTGAGTGATCGTAATTACAGAGTTTAATCAATCTCAGCTTGACTTCTTGAAAAGTTTAATGGGTTTAATGAATTTTCGATGCTGGACCACTCCGGGCGTCATTTTTCTTTGCTCTACTCCCCCCTCAATGTTCAGTACTTGGCCGTGAAATTGCAGCAGAGGCAGCAGAGATGACATTCTGGCGCGTGTGGTGCGTCAATTGCGGTAATTGGGCGTCCAATGTAACAGCCGGGGAAATGATGAAGGAGACTGGCAACTTTGCAATTCAAAGAGACACTTAGAGATGTGGGCGATGGTAGACCTGGCCCAAGGTCGCCTAATAGATGATTTTGAAGCTGTGGCAACCACGCCAAGAATCCATCCAACTTTGTCACTATCTTGGCGCGAATGCTGGAGCCAAACTCAAGTCACACCGCACCGGAACAGAGTTGATCAACATTTAAAATTGTTTTAATATTACAAGCATTACAAGATTTGCAATTTGAAATTAAAGACGATTTTTTTTGGGATCTAAATAAAAACGAATGAAAATAAAATGTTAACAATACTAACCCTTAGTATTAAAATTAAAGGTTCGTTACTTCTAATTTAACTGTTTCGCGTCACATTTTTATTCAGCAGATGGATTCATGTAAAATTGAGTTTTTCCTAATGCTTTATGATCAAATATAATAGTTCTGAGAGAAAAAAATTTTCCATTGCGTGAAAACTCGGAAAACCCCGGGTTATATATGACCCTATTGTCCTCAAGGGAAGTGTACATGCCATTTTCAAAATCTATATCACGGGCTTTTTAAGAGTTTTTTTGCTTGAAGTTATTAATTTGGCCAAAACCATGGCAAACTGGATTGTCTTGATGAACACTGTCCTCTTTGTGTTCAAGGAATCTTCCTGGTAATCCCTTGAACAGTCACTGTCACAATATTTTGAGTGGTATTTGGCAAAAATAAACTTATCCACATATTTATTCACACACAATACAATTGCACAATATGAGACGCTTGCAGAATACTCTAAAATATTGCAAAATATGTTATAATTCATCAGATATAAGATGAAATGTCCAGGAGCAAGATGTCCCACTTGCATTTCACAAAGAAAAACAATGTCCCAACTACATTTCGCTATAGGTTTGGGACGAAAACACTGTTACCCTTGGGGACAATAGGGTCATATATGACCCGGAAAATTCTACACGCTTTTCTGGAAAATTGAGAGTAGTTTATTATATCAAAATATGCAATATAAAATCTTTGGATATTCTATTTTGTGTTTCTAAAGAACTTTTTGCTGAAAAAAATAAATTAATATAAAAAATTTTGAAAAAGAAAAGTCATTTCACAAAGTTCGAGATTAGTGATTTTTGATCTCAACTATTTTCTTTCCCTGAATATCTGGAGTCTTGAGAAAATGAGCCAAGAATCTTACATCCTTCTATTATGATGTCGTGCACTAATAGATAGATTTCAATTAATGTAAATAGTAAAAAGAAATTGTTTTTCCCCCGGGTCATATATGACCCTAATGACGCGAAAGAGTTAACTATCGTGATGATCTAGATTTTTCTTCTTGTTTTTCTTTTTCTTCTAATTCATGGTCTTCTTTTTGGCTGTCTTGGATATGTTTTAGATAAGAAATTGTCATTGATGATAATTCAAGCATTCTAAATAAAACCTTACACGTTTGTTTTGTTTTTATAGTAACAAATCTGGTCAAAATCAAAGAATTTTTTCTTATTATTTTTTTTGATGAAAGGAATAGGACTATTAATACTTCATAAAATTTTAGGAAGTATTCCCTGATATAGGGATATCTGATATATGATCCCTGATATATAGGGATGTCTTTCAGCCTTCGGACTGGTTTCAAACACTTCATATTTTTCCCATATTCCTTTATTGAATCTGACCTATGGAAATATATTTTAAGTCAGACATTTCCTAAAAAAAATAGGTCAGATTAATTAACCCTTTAATGACGAGACACTTTTTACGGACTGAAAATCAACAATAAAAATTAAACTGAGAAACATAATCAATGATAAGTCTTACATACCTTGGAAAGTCCAACAGAATCTGATTTGGTGTATTTTGTGCTTCTATGAACGATAGGGAGACAAAAATAGCCCAAAAATTTAAGTAATTTTTCTGACAATACCAATGAATAATATTTTTCGCTTTAATGAAAAATATTACGTATGAGTATTGTAGTTTTTATTGCCAAAAGGGTTTTGCTTAAAAAAAATTGGAAGTATAAAAAATATATAAAATCAATTATGAATTTGAGAATTTAAAAATTCGCCATTTTTGACCTCAAATATTTACTAGGGTAAATTAAGCTAATTCAAAACCTGCTCCAAATGGAAATTTTTCTCTATTCCAAATGAAAACGTCATTGTTTTCATGATAAATACAGTACTAAATTATTATATTTATATATTTTCTATACCACAGTTTCATTATTTAGTTAATTTTGCCCCAAATAAAGCGAAAATCCATTCATATTCACAAATTTTAATTTGTTAGTTTCTCAGAAAAATTAAAAGTATACCTTTTCACCATGAATTTTTCATCGAATTTTCCAATGAAAAACAGAATGAGGTGACTGTTGTATATTTGTTTTGTTTAATATTTATGTCATATTTCTAGCTACTTTTAGTTAAATTAAGTGCTAATCTTTATTGTTAACGGTACGTGAAGTTTTCAAATGAAATAATTACCTTATTTCGTGAACAAAAAGGGTTTTTCTGAAGTGTCTGCAAATGTTTTCTCAATGATGAACTGGCGCAAATGATTTTAGAGAGGTGTCTCCGGTGATTGCCAGTGAAAAGTTAGTCACCCTAAGATGAAAATACTTTTTTGGTTTTTCCAAAGCTTTCGATCCTGATGTGGATCTTCTTCAGTGGCTGGAAGGGCATTAAATTATTTATTTGCAACGAATTTCTTTTTGACATTGTCTAAAGGTCGTTTTTTGGACAATTTTTAAAAACTCACTCAACTAAATTGTGATTTCAGAGTCTTTCTCAGGGATCGTGTGGTTCATGGGGTTCCAGATCATCACCAGCAGGACGTCAATGTGGTGCGGCTTTTTTTCGAGAACTTTTCTTACTATTTTTAACTTTCTTGGTGTTTTTTTTTTCGTGAAAAACTAACTTTTTAAGAGGCGGTTGGTCTTTGTCTTTGTCTCTAACTGAATTCTGGTTTCTCTTCTCTTTCTTTTAAATTTGCGCCAACCAAAAAACCAAAAAAGTGTTTTCATCTTAGGGTGACTAACTTTGTCTGTAAATGCTTCAATACACACAGAAAAATGGAAAATTTTTAAAGAGAAACACCCAGGAATTTAATTTCAAATCCCATCCAATGAATGCCAATGCCCTAATTCTAAATCCTTTGATCATTTAGTTTTAGTTGCAAATCTGTAGACATTTTTCATTTTTCAGCTAATGCTGAACTTAAGTTCCCGATCTCTTAATTTGAAAAAGCTAGGGATTCTAGCTCATTTTTTCGCTCAGAGCTTCTAAACTTAAACGCCTCGGGGATTCACGTCCAATTTAAGTTCCCATGATCTTATATTTTCTTAAATTTAGAGTCAAAATTTGTCTGTGTGTAGGAAACCCCGGAAATATGATATTTTGGTGAGATTTTCTTATTGTTTTAGATGGGAAAGGAGAAAAGACCAGGAATAAGTACAAATCCTGCACTCAAGAGCAACTCAACAAGGTTTTGGAAGTCTTTCGTCGTGGTTTCACTTACACTCTTTGTCTCCAATTAGAAACTTTCCCTTGTCTCCATTTGGATTAATTTGTTTCCACTAGAAGCATTTTACACTTGTGTGTTTTCTTGTATTTAAGAAGTTTTCAAATTATATCTAAGGAATTTTCACTAAAAAGTAACATTTTAGAAGAGTCAAGGAGCATATTTATGTAATTTTCCTCAGAAAAAAAATTGAACTTAAAGTGTTGAATCTTCTGTCAAGTTAAATCGTCTGCACTGTAAAAAATTTTGGCAGATATTTGTTCCAAAAATTAGCTCGTCTACGGACATCCAAATTTTTGGGACAAATTAGTATCTATTTTGGACAAATTTGTATAAATTTTGGATTAAAATGTCTTCTTCAGATACAATTTTGTTCCAAAAAAAATTGTTCTAAAGTGAATTTGTTCCAATATTTCGGTCAGTGGCCGAAAGTTTTTACCGTGTGGAAATGGTTTTGAATTAGGGCATTTACCCTTCTTCCCTTATTCCTTCTACCTTACACTTTACAATTATGTACAGACATAAGAAAAAATATCTTTAGGTATTCAGGAAAAATTATTTTCTTTATGGGACACCGGTGTTCCAATCGTCCTTAAAGGATAAAAGGAATATGGGAAAAATATGAAATGTTCGAAGCCAGAAAGTGTGCGAAACCTGTAAGACTTCCCCTAAAATAAAAAGAAAATATATATTTTTTAAATTCATAATGCAATCTTTCGTGATTTAACTACTCGACAATCAACTCTGGGCGAGGAAGTTTATGAGGAATAATCCGCGGGGCGCGATGGATTTAGGCGGGAGGTGAGTGCGCGATCCAATTTATTGTCGTTCGATACCAAAAATTACTCTACGGATGGAACAATTGTTGGTAAGAGAGTGTCTTTGGGATGCTGTGTGACCTTGAGGGATGGCGTCTTGCGGTCCGCGTGCAGAGATCACTGCCATCCACAAGCATTGTTTGCCGATCAATTCTCTTCGGCGTGTCCAAACACTATTGGGTGCCGTGTCAATTGGAAGCGGGAAGCGCGCCATTGTGAGCGGTGCTTGGCAGTATGGTGTCTCAAAGGGCGAGGTCACCTGGCTGATTTCTCGTTCTACATTTTTAACGACATCGCCATCCTTCTCGCGGATCACGAGGAGATTACCATACGCTCGAGAGCACGTAATCGCGCGTAGAAGAAGTTGTCGCCAAAAGTTGTGCATCTGGATTGGAGACAAGAGAGGCCTCAGCAGTGGCGGTGGCATCTATAAAAGACGCCCGGTTGCTGATGGTTGGCACAGTCATCTCTTAGTTCTCACTGTTGCGAGTTCTGGTCCGGTGTCCAGCAAGCGCTCCAAGTGTCTCTCTTTGTTCTCACACGTGAAAGAAATTTAAAAAAATGAAAGTGTTCGTTGTGTTGTCCGCCCTCGTGGCTTTCGCTGCTGCTGCCCCATCAGGCGCTGCCATCCTTGCCGCCCCCGCATTGTACGCTGCCGCCCCCCTCGTCAGTCAATACCACTCACAGGTACACCCCCTCACCCATTTCTTGAGCCCAATTCCCTGGGCAGGAAAAATCAAGTGAAATTTTGCAATCCTATTTGGTGATTTTGAAGTGTAACGGCCGAAATGGAGGCGCCTGGTGCTTTCACTCAAATTTTATTCTATTCTTTGCAAAAAGTGTTTTGAAAGCAGCAAAATCTAAATCTAATTTCATCTTGTGATATATTATTAACAGAAATAAGGAAATTCCGTGTTGAGTGAATTGGAAAGTACGGAAATACTCTTTTCGAAGGGGATTTATATTGCGGAATTATTTTATTACTCAATGAAACGATTGATACAAAATTAGAATTCACCCACTTCTAAATACTTACCAGTCCGTAGTATTATTTTTAGCATGACCAAATAAGAACGAGTACCACTCATGATGATGATGAATGTGAAAATCCCACAAGAAGTTGAGAATTTGGCCTTTAGATTCAATTGAATTCCTTTAAAGGTCGTCAATTCTAACCCAATTGATTGATTTCACATAAACAATGCTAAAAACACTTAATCTTTTAGAAATGACGCAATTCGAGAGATTAAAAAATTTAAAATTAAGTCGTTGGTTTTATAAAATTGTTTCTTGTTTGATTAATTGGTTAATTAGATAAGCTTAACCCTTTAAGGACGATTGGAACACCGGTGTCCCATAAAGAAAATGATTTTTCCTGACTACCTAAAGTTATGTTTTTCTTATGTCTATACATAATTGTAAAGTAGAAGGTTAAAGGAATCTAGAATATTTTTTGCAAGTCTCTAGCTATTTGCTATATAGTAAATATTTAAGCTCAAAAATGGCGAATTTTTAAATTCCCAAATTCATAACTGATTTTATTTATTTTTCATACTTCGAATTTTTTTTAAGCAAACCCCTTTTGGCAATAAAAACTACAATACTCATACGTAATATTTTTCATTAAAGCGAAAAATATTATTCATTGGTATTGTCAGAAAAAATACTTAAATTTCTGGGCTATTTTTGTCCCTATCGTTCATAGAGGCACAAAATACACCAAATCAGATTCTGTTGCACTTTCCAAGGTTAGATGTAAAACTTATCATTGATTATGCTTCCCAGTTTAATTTTTATTGTTGATTTTCAGTCCGTAAAAAGTGTCTCGTCGTTAAAGGGTTAAGGTTATGTTGAACTTAACCTAAAAAATATTAAATGTTTTGTATAGCTGGAATTTATTTTTTAATTTTTTAATTAGTAATTCAATCACCACAAGAAACTGCTTAAAAGGTTTTTAAATTTCAAATGTATCAAGTTCATACATGTAACCTCATACACGTAACAGATCTCAATTAATTTTTTCTAGAGTATTTTTCTTTTCTTCAGAAAATATATTGTAGATCTTAAAATTTTAGGAGAGAATTGCATTTTACATTAAATTTACAGAATTTATTGTCACGAGAAAAACTTGTTTTTAAAAATTTTATTATACATAACCTTAAATTTTAAACAAAATTTGCAAATGCAAAAATTATGTCCAATATATGAAACTATTTTTAATTCCAATTTAAATAAATAATATTAGTTAATAAAGTCAGTCCCTATATTGATAAAGGATATCTCCCGTGTTCGCAAGTGAAAAAAGTTACATATTGTCATAAGAGGAACACACTTTTTTGTGTCTTGCCCAGAGCTTTCGGTCCCAAAATGGACCTTCTTCACTGAACGTCTTTTCACGGTTCTTCTCAGAAATCGGTCTAATTTTGTTGGTCAGTTTCAATTAAAATACAATTTAAAGAACGTTTTTAATAAAACGGATTGTTGTACTTTGGAAAAGTTCAATTGCAAAATGAGTTACAGTAGACTCTTACTCAATCGGCTCTTTTTAAACCGGGCGACAAATTTTGTTGACAATATTTTCACATTTAATTATGAATCTAATTTGCTCAAGTTCGCTGTAGTTCTTCCTATTTTATCGTGATTCTTTATAATTGAGCGCTTTTTGTGGAATTTACAAAGGCTTTGACGCCCTAATCTATCGATAAACCGGATGACATTTCGCCCCAAATGCCCATTTGAGAGAGAATCTACTGTATTCTGTATTACAAATGAAATAGATTATTTCCATCTTGTTTCCTTTTCTGGATTAAGTTTCATGCATTCGATCATTAATTTATGAATTCATAACCTCAACATTTTTTTGGGGTTATGTCTTCTCAAATTGCGCAGGTTTTATACAAGAAATTAACCCAAACGATCAAGTCTTCCAAATTGTCAATAATAACCTAAAAAACATATTAAAAACCTCTATTTTCTAAACCATTGTATCGTTTTTAAGGTCAATTTTACAAACAAGATTAATTTTCCAAGTTTTCGTATATAAAAATAAATATTCAAGGATACAGTTTTATTCGAACTGGACCTTTAAAATTAATTGCAAAATTTGTAAAGAGAAATAAGATAAGTGTATAAAATTTGTGGTAGTCTGGCTAGTTTCACTCGTAGTAGTGGATTTTAAGTGTGTTGTAGTCCGTTTCCGTTATTTATTGATTATTTATTTTTTAAGTTATTGACAGTTTGATCCTTTTTAGGTTTTTTATTGGACAGGATATCGGTCAAAATAGGCCTAAGGCTTAAGACCTGAGCAAAGGGATTTAAGGAAAAAATAACAATTTTATTCATTTAGAATTCCAATAACTTTTAGATCACTTAGGAAAGGTTTTGAATATTTAAGGTTAGATATAACGTAATACAGCTTATTGGCTGAATAAATGAACAAAACGTAACATAAAGCTATTAGTCCTTGGATTTGGTTTTAAGCATTTTGAAATTACTAGAAATCTGTGATATTGTAAGGCCTAGTTTTAAAGTTACTCAAACAAATTTTTGGTTACGTATCATAACATAAATAATAGCCGTACTCACTATGGCGCTGTTATCTTGTAATATCGTTATCTCGTTATGTTCTCGTAATGTATTTTATAAATGAAAAATTATAACAAGATAACAGATTACGGAGATTACGAGATAACAACGCCATAGTGAGTACGGCTAATATTTCGATATTAAGTTTTTAAGATTAAAACTTCTTACTTACTTTTTCAAAGATTTTCCTCGAAACCCACTTATAGTAAGATGGGGTAACTGGATCGTTTTCCGTAGAGTGCTACTTAAACGCTTATTTCTGGACTAATAAATTCTTTTTTACTTCTTCTAAATCCATAGAATTATTCATTGTTTCATTCAGAAACATAATATAAAAAATATCAAAAATATTAAAGAAAATTTATAAAATAATGATAATATTGAAATAAGTCACCATGCACTAACTGGGTCGCCTTTTCGCGAATTCACTTTTAATTAAACCTTTGGATTTTAAATGCTTTTTTCACAAGGAAAAAAACAATAAATGTTTTTAATCAACCAACTGTCATTAGCGAAAATATCACTGTTAGAAAATTTTTAGAAGAACCCAGCTGGCACAAGATTGAAATGAGTCGATTACACTCACTTATTTAATGGACAAAAATATTATTTTTGCTTTTTCTCAAACTTAAATAGTTATATTATGTTACTGTAGTGACTATATTACGGAAATAAAAATAAAAATATTATTTTAAGTGGATTAGTCATAATGATCCACATAGCGAAGCGCCCGGATTAGCACACTTGACTATATACTCAAATGCTTAATGTAATCATCCTGAGAAAACTACAACGAATTTTATCTTTCTGTTTAGGATGAATTGGGACAATACTCATATGGCTACAGCGGTGGCCCATCTGCCAAGACTGAGACCAAGACCTTCGATGGAATCACCCGCGGTGCCTACAGCTACATCGATGCCAATGGTCAGCTCCAGTCCGTTGAATACACAGCCGATCCTCTGAACGGTTTCCGTGCCGCTGCTACCAACCTTCCAGTTGCCCCTGTTGACACAAACGTCGCCCCCGAACCCGTCAAGGACACCCCCGAAGTTGTGGCTGCACGTGCTCAACACCTGGCTGCCATTGACGAAGCCAAGATCAAGAGCGCCGAACTGCCCGTTGTGGAAACCAAAATCCTCAAGGAGGCCGAACCCATTGCCCCTGTGACCCGCCTTGCCACCCCCATTGCCCCAATTGCCCCACTGGCTGCCCCTCTGGCCGCTCCAGTTGCCCCTCTGTACCTGAGGGCATCTGAAACCATCCCAGCTCGCTTCGGCTATGCCTATCAAGCCCCTGCCTACTACAACTACGCTGCTCCCTACAGCGCCTTCGCCTACTCTGCCTTCCCAAGCACCTACATTGCTCGCCCCTGGGCCATCCCAGCTGCTGTGGCACCCTTCGCCCCCATCCCAGCCGACACCCCTGAAGTCGCCAAGGCGAAAGAGGAACACTTTGCCGCCGTCGTGGAGGCCAAGTCGCGTGCCGCCCAGTAAATATATAACACACAATGACTGAATGCTGACCAAGGTTCCCCTATCCCGGAGTCCCAGAGTCAACGAATCTCTCCACAAATCTTCTTTCCGGCCACACAACTCACCAACATTGAGACAAAACAGAGAACATATTCGAAATTTTATGAGTTTATACTGCCAAGACGAATAAATATCCGTACAGTTTAATGTGTAGAGAAAACTTGAAGTTTCAATCTCAAGATAATTAAAGGATGTTGAATATATTTTGACTTTTTTAAGATTTGAGATCTTCTGATAATTTCCGTTAGAGCTTAAGTCAGATTCGGTGTATGCTAGGCATGCGGTACTACATCCCCTAATAAGGAACTACGGGAACTAGGCCTTACCGCTGACGAGTTTTCAAAAAGTGGAATATTATATTTACTATCACAGGAATCAGGGATGAAATTGTCTACCCCTCTAGAATCAATGGAATCCAGTGAAGTCCACTAGCTTCAATTCAAAGACTCGTCAAAGAACACGGTCTTTGGAAAAGACATTCAAACCCAATTATCGCGAAATAATTATTTATAACAAATTTGATCTTCTATGCTATCTCTTGAAAGGATATTGAACATCAATCGACATTTGTTCGTATTTCCATGTATCTGCCATAAGGGAAGCCAAAACGAAGCTAAACAGTAGGAAATGCAGAGGAAGTTTGAGGTAAGTATAAAAAAGTCCTACAATTTGATTATTAGTCCAACTACAGGTATCCCTTTCTTGCTGTAAGATAAGAATGTACTGCCTCCGATTCCTAATTCCCAGCATCAGCTTAAAGCTTAAAATGATTTCACTTGTATGTAAAGCACTCACAGCTGCAACACGAAAAGGATAAATTACAAATAAAAAGCGCACAGCTTCAGCATAAGACGGTTAAAATTGAATATAAAATCGTCACTGCTTCCGAACGAAACCATTAGCAATTTTGATCGCTTTACTCGGATTCTGAGCAGATTTTGTTAAAATCGATACAATATCGTAATATTTGTATGAATTTTTGTTTAATACGTTAGTAGTTCCGTCGTCATACCAGGTCTATAAGTTTGATTTGCGGATTTTTTGTTTAGAAAAAACATTAAAAATTCAGTAGAATGCAGATAACTAATTTACTCAAAGTATCTTCCATCACTGTCTATTGGTTTCTCCTCAAACCAAACGTCATGCAATCCTGCGACTGCGACGTCTTCGTCAAATCTTCGTACTTTTTTGGTTGTGATCCGTGCTGCTTATCACAGACATCAAAATCTCCTTCTTTGAACCGCTTAAACCATCTTTCGCAGGTATCTTGTGATAGAGCATTGTCACCATAGGCTTCTTGAAGCAAATGATGTGATTGGGCAGCAGTTTTCTTAAAATAAAAACTAAAAATCAGAACAGTCCGCGAATGCTCTTTGTAGGGCATAAGTTTCGAAATTTTCAACGCAACCAAATAACACAATGTAAATACTTTTAAAGTTTCTTACTTAAGCGTGTTTGACACTTAATGGCACTACAAACTGACATATATTTCAAATTTTTATTGCCACCCCTTACCTGCTAGCGACATCTAACTCCCAAATCCGCAAATCAAACTTATAGACCTGGTAAAAGTAGATGACTTACCGTAAGCAGAGTCTTGGTTCCCACTTTGTTTAATATTTACACAAATGATTAGCCACGGCCGTCTCCATCTACTAATTCCTTCTTGTACGCCGCTTTGAAAAATCTTCGGAGGAGGCCAAACTCAACCTTTGAATGGAATTCTTTCCGTCAGACTTTGTTAAAATAAGGAAGAGCCTTTTTTTTGGTGATGACCAAAATTGGACAACGTGGAAGCCTTTGAATCGTTTAAGAAACGGCGTAGCGTGTTCGAGAGACAACAGACGTCGATACGATTCTCCGAATGTGATATCTATGTCATTCCAATAGGTAATCCAATCTACCTCTGACTTGTATGTTTCTCCGTTGTCCCCAAAATAACGCGAAGTTGGAGATTTGATAATGGTAAATGCGCTTGCTATTAACGTGGACCGTTTTTGAGGTAAACCGGGGGTCACTTTGATAACAACTGTGTTTAATAATATTGTCAATGTTGTGATCCAGGTGCTTAGGTTGCTTAGGTGGACTTTTCGTCCATATACGAAAATACCGTTGAAGCTGAATTATTCCTAATACCGGTTTTTCAAGATCTCAGCTTAAGAACGCTTTTAAGATTAAGATTTATCCGATATAGATCGCTTAGCCTCCAAGGCGGTGAACATGCTCTATATCACAATGATCTGCGTGCGTTCTGATACACAGACCGCTATATCATGGTAGACCAACCTCGTGTAGCACTACTGTTTTCTCTCTATCATTCCCTGTCCCATTCATGTCGAGTAGCTGTGCTACTGTGGAAATCAGTTCGCACAAGTAGACAGCCTCTGTGAGACTGGACAGAGTAGTTCCGGTCATTTGGGGAGATCGGACGGTGTCTCCATAGAATCCGGCTCTGTCCACTGTCCACATTATACATGATAACACTCGGTTTATGGATCTGGGCAGTGAATGTGTATTTGGGGCCTCGAGTGGGTCAGTGGATAGAGTAGTAGCTCTATGACTGCGAGGTCTGGGGTTCAAAGCTGAGCAGCAGCAGAAAAAGATTTCTCATGCCATATCGGCTTTGAATTCGTCCAGTGAATGAATGAATAGTAATGTCAATGGTGCATATTGGCAAAAAAGTGAACCGCCTAAACAATAGAGGCTGGTACGAGAACGAGTTTCGATGGGAAAGTGGTACTTCAATCGATACAAATATTCGCTGTCACTGATCCCAAACACACACCGAGAAGGGATGCTGTGATATAGTAACGGCACTGACTGCTCACAGAGCTGTGATATAGAGCGGCTACCCGTATCGGGGGATAAGATAGAATATGAGTGGGGAAGCATAAGGGGCCCAATTGGTGGCCTGGATGCATCGGAATATCCGAAATGGAGAACTGACCCCTGGCAAAATCTTATCTTATGGTTAAACACATTGGAAAGGTCTTGGAATTTCTGACAAGTCTGAACTGGTTCCAATCTGGTATGGACCAGTAAGGAACCTATAAGTTAAAAAGTTACAATAACATCGCTATTTCGACAGTACCAACCATTTCGAAACTATTCTCAAACTAGTAAATTTTTAGTCATACTCCTGACGTAGTATTTAAGACGTTCACATGACGTCTTCATGACCTAATGACGTATACTTAGTTATACTGCTCTACATAGTTCTTTCTTAAATAAATGAATAATTATTTTCAAGTCAAAGACCCTTCGGCTAGCTTTTTGCCATTATTAATTCTAGAACCTAAGAATCTTATCTTTAAAAATCATATTCAATATAGGAACCACTTTTGCTCCAATTTTGCTAAGAGACTATCTGCATTGATAAAATATTACCATTCGATTTCACAGAATTTTCCCAACTTCCTAACGCATCATTCCTCCCTAACCACGTTTCCTTCTCGGAATTCATGATGCAATGCTTCGAAAAAAAAAAACTTATTATAATTGCATGAATTGCATGTAATCATTTGGTTGAAGGAAAGGAGCATTGATGACGTAATTGCAATGCAATTTCGTATCCACCTGCTGACTTGTAAATTTATTTCTCGGGTGAAACTCCCTGGGAGGCCTATCAATTATTTGGTGCAGTCCTGCACCTGACATCCTCCTCCTGATTACCTGCCACGAGCACTCACCTTTTGCAGTCTTATAAAAGATCGCTACAAGTTGCTCAATTGCCGCAGTTTATTTGTGATTTCCGTGTAGTTAGAACAAGTTTACTAAAATCTATTGTGTTGCTTTTCCGTGAGATGCCTCAAAATTGTGCAAACTTTGCAAGGATTTTCGGAATACTTCTTGCATGGCAATTGCTCATGCACGTCTGCCTGGCAATGCCAGCAATGGATGACGATAACTACTACAACAAAGAAGTGAGAAAAATAATAGTAGTGCCTAATTAATATTTCAGTGCCTTATAATCCCATTTCAATTTATACTAAAAACAGCTTGTGCGCGAATTTGCACCTTGGATGATGGCTCCAGTTGCCTATTCACAGCCTGAAAATCCCTGTCAAACAACCTACAACCTCCCGGAGAATTTTCTCATACCACCAGTGCTTCATAAGCGCAATTCTGAACTCATAAATTCCCTCCTATCGCTGCCAAAAACAATGAATGATGCTGGAAAGTGAAGGGGACGAAGGAGGAGCAACAGTTGGTTGGAGTATATAAGAAACCCACAATAAACTATCATTTATCCTTAATACAATCTTCTTTAATCTAATATCGATGTAGAATATTATCTCTGGTGAATAAAAGTTGCTTCATTTTCACACACATCTTTTGTATTTATATTTTTTTTTTATTGATTTAAGAGACTCTAAACCTTGTTCAATTGTTTATTAATATAGATTCAAAGAAAATTCCCTGATAAATTAAGATAGCTAAACTTTTAAAATATTTTTTTATAATCATTTTTCTAAAATTTTTTATTGTATATTTTCACAATTTTAAAAAACTTCCTATTTTATTTTTTTTTATTATGGTTGCTTAATGGAAAAAAAACAAAATATTTGTCAAAATGACTTTGACATCTCAAA
Source organism: Phlebotomus papatasi (assembly GCF_024763615.1). Lineage (NCBI taxonomy): Eukaryota > Metazoa > Arthropoda > Insecta > Diptera > Psychodidae > Phlebotomus > Phlebotomus papatasi. Next base: position 95,854,303 of record NC_077223.1, read on the forward strand.
AAGGAAAGTTATTCGTCCTACTCACTCATCACTTATTTTTCTAAAATATACGTACAAAACAATGTAAATGTGTGTACTTCATTATGAGAAATGAGCAGCCTACAATCGGTTTTGTTTTGTAAACATAATATACTTGACAGTTCATTAAAAATGACTAATATCTGAATAAGGCCATCTCATCTTTTCCAGCACATTTGTCGATAAAACAAAAGCAGTTTTGCGGAATTGTTTCAATAAATTTAATGAAGTTTTAACAAAAAAATAGAAGTAATACACAATCACTTTTGTTTTGCAAAAAAATGACTGACAATTCAATGACAGTGAGTGAAGTTAATATCTAGTCATCTCACTCACTCTCATTAGGCAGTTTTAGAAACTGCCGTACTATAAGGAGAAATTGCTATAGTCTCGCTAATGCCCAGCCCACAATAACTTTTGTTTTGTAAACATGTTTTTGACATTACAGTGAGATTGAGTCAGATCTAGATCTAATCTCATCTAGTCATCTCGCTCACTCTCACAGACAATTTTGAAAACATGTTTACAAACAAAAGTTATTGTGCGTTGGGCATAACTCTCACTAAAATGTCAAAAACATGTTTAAAAAACAATATTTATTTTGTTTTGTTATTATGCTCAAAGCATAATAACTTTTGTTTTGTAAATATGTTTTTGAAACTGCCTATAAGAGCGAGCAAGATGACTGGATCTAGATCTCATTCACTATCACTGAAATGTCGAACACATGTTTAAAAAACAAAAGTCATTGTAAATTGTTCATTATTATGTCAAAATCGGGTATAAATATTGTTGGACATCACCATTTCGAAGAAAAGAACACAGGGACGTTCTCTTTTGTATTCGTTAGCGATAATTTATTTATATTTCTGCACTCTTTGACATTACTGTTATCCACAAAAGAATAACAACAGGATATTTTCACATATCAAACTGACCTTAAATTCTTAGAATATTTACAATGTTAGATTTATTTATTTTTTATATTTCGAATAAAATAAGAATAAGGATATTGGATACTCACCGCAGATTCCAATTTATGGTAATTAAAATCAATTTTAATTTCCATAAGAGAGAGTTAGGAAATACTTTTCCTATTTCATTAATGCATTAATTCAAATCTTTTTCTTAGTACCAGTACCCCTAGCGTTATCAATTATCGTGGATAATATTGACATGGTCAGTCACAATCCTATTCGGTAGATTGTTTGGAACTTCTTTATTTTACACAACTTTTCTTTTATTTTATAAATTGAAAGACAAATGACTTCCTGAATAAGTCACGCCCAGGTATTTTGCTTCGATTAGCCCTTCATCAGAAGATTTTTTTCTAAATTCCGAAAATTTTCCGAATTTCGGGATCCTGGGACCCCATTTTATTTCCTGTATTTCCTCCCTGCTGTTCATAAACTTTTCTTTAGTTCTGACATTTAAGGATGGCCTGCACTGATTGGACATCGTAGATCGGTTTGGCGAAGACCATACTTCAGTGTTAGAATTATGGGCCATTTCCATTGAGAAAAATTTCACAGATTTTTGTGATGGGCCATTTCCATTGAGAAATTTCTCAACAAAATTGTTAGAAAATGTTCAATTCCATATGAAAAACATGGTGTTTTTATGAGAAAAAGTTCAATGTGGTTGAACTTTTTCGCATAACAGTTTAAAAATAAAAATTGGGAATAGTCTTCCAGACTGTTCCTACGGGGAACAGGGCCATCCATATGATGGAGGTTTTTGCGTTCGGGTTTTACTAAAACAATTCATATTCCTATCTCTTCGCTTTCTCTGTGTCTTTTTAGAAAGTATTCTGCTTCAGAAAAAAGCTCGGTTTGCAAAAGATCATAAAGTTGAAAAATGCAACTGTTGAAGGACAAGTCCAGGGACAGTCTTGAGGAGAGTCACGGATCAAATTGCTATGGGGTTGGATTTGCAGCCAACTTCACATTTTTTGTTCTGTCTGTCAAATCGAAGAAATCTCAAGTCAAGTTTGTTAGCCAAAAAGATCTCTCTCAAAATCTTTAAAATCTCATTGTTATTCATTGTATCCTCATTATATTTTGAAGTTTAATATATTTTGTTTTGAATTGACACTTTGAGTTTTACGCCTGCAGTGGAAAAAGGACACAAGTGAAAGATCGAAAATTGGCCTTCGGAGCCGAATAATTAGATCTTTGCGTCTTTCAGGTAAATGCCAAGCAAGAGAGCCGAGCCAGAAACCACATCAGCATCTCATTACAATTTCATATAATTCTGCAGGTAAATTCACAATAGCAACGTTATCAAGAAATTTTTAAGATAAAGTTCCGAGTACAGGAGGAGCTTCAGCAGCTTCGTACTAATGATGTCCAAAATTTAAGAGTTTTTACTGAGAAAATCCATGGCAATCCTTAGATTTTCCTCTAGAGAAAAATTAAGATTTAGTGACGATTTTTACGAAGCTGCTCTGTTTTGGTCAGCTTCGTACAAAATTTGGCCACCTGTGTACGCCTTATATTCACCCTAAACATTACACGGGACACAAAATTTTGCACATTTCTGTTTAGATGGAACTTTTATCTACTTGTTTTCATCGTTTATAGAAGGTAAACAAGCGTTTTAAAATCAATTTTATGCATTTTTTCTAGGAGATGTTTTTCTGATACTTCAAAACCTTCAAAACCCATTTTTCACTGCATTCTGACAGTCCATTAGATGTGATTCTCTCATAATTACACTTAGTTTAACCCTTTAAGGACGAGAAGGTCAAAAATCGCGGGTCAGAAAAAATCACTTTTTCTGACTTTTTATTTAGAGCAAAGCATAACTTTAGAAGATCGTAGTAAAAATTTCATTTTTGGGTCACCGGTGACCCAATAGTCCTTAAAGGGTTAATCCTCAGACTTTCTCTAACACCTCCAACCTGTCTTACAGAATTTTTTTTTAATATTACAGTAGACTCTCGATCAATCGGCTCTTTTCAATCGGGCGCAAAATTTTGTTGACGATTTTCACGTTTGATTTTAAAGCAAATTTGTTCAAATTCGCTGTAGTTTCTCTTGTTTTATCGTGATTCTTTATATTTAAGCGCTTTTTGTGGAATTTACAATGACATAGATGCCCGAATCTCTTGATAATTCGGATGACATTTTACCCCATATGCCCGATTGCGTGAGAGTCTATTGTACTATTTCTGAAAATTACCAGTGAGCGATTCAAGGATTTATGAAAGAAATCTGAAAAATTACAGGAAAATGAAAAGGTAGGGACATGGTTAGCTCTGGGAAAGACTTTGCCAAGGCTTATTTACGAATTGTTTTTGACACCAATAACCCTAAATAAACCATTTTTTTGTAAATAAAGGAGTTTTGAAAAAAACTGACTTGTTAAGCATATGTTTTTATTTATTTAAATTTGATACGCTGAATTACTGAAAAAAGGCGTAAGATCTTTTTATAAACGTCAATTGAGAAATAGGCGTGGCTTCTTTTTATGGAGTGGAGTTAGTGAAATATCACCCAAAAATATGGTAATTTGGTATGTTTATTTTGAGAAAGATTGGGAACAGTAGCCATTCAGAAAAATAACAATTTTAATTATGATCATATCTTCTGAAAGGGCCGTGTTTGGTGCAAATGTGGGCGGGCCTTATTCAGGATTCCCATCATTTAAATTATACGCTGAATTTTGTTTTAAAGATCATTCGTTTTTACTAAAGACCTTATAGTTACAATAAAAAAGAAAAATTTTAATTTTGTGTATTTTATCGATTAAATACAAAACTTTATTTCTGATGAAAACCAAATTTAGTTTTTTTTTCAAAATTTTACACATAATATCTTGGAGCAAACATCAGAGTTTTGATTTTTATTTTGTAGTCACTATAACCTTTTATTATTTCTGCATTAAAATATTTAAAAAAACAAGTATGTAAATAAAAATCAATTTCTACTGACTTTTTGTCCTTCTAAAAACGTTCTGCTCTTATAAAATCAGCCCCACAAGAAATATTTTTATATACGATAATGTAGAAAAAAAAAACTTTGCAAAAATAAAACCTACCTAGATGTTGGCAAAATAGGGATACTGCACCTGACGCTCAACTTTGAAGTTCTGCGGCGGAGGCGTTGCTTGGGTCTGAGTGGCGGGCGCTGCTGGCAACGAATGGGGTGACTGGTGGGGCATCTGCAGAGCCAAGGGGGACGATTGTGGGGGTTCCATCTGAAAATGATGCGATGACTGCGATGATACCTCTGATGGTGGCTGAAAATTCTTAATCTTCATCTTCTTCATTTTTTTCACCTTAAGCCCTTGCACTTTCCGCGGGCGCGGCGCCTTCTCCACGACGCCATGATGGCCAGATAAATGACGGATCAGCGCCCTCTTGGTCTGGAAGGTCATCTCACAGTGGTCACAAGTGAATGTTATTGAATTGTGCACAGTGTTTATGTGTTCACGAAGGAAACGACGATCTGTGTAGAACTTGTCACAACGAAGACATCCGAAGATCTGGCCATGTCTTCCAGGTCCGGGAACCACAGAAATCTACAGAAAGCAAGTCAAGTTTTAGGATGCACAGCGTTTTTTTTCCATTGCATTATTATTTAATAAGTCTACCGGTTCATAACCGGTTGCATTCGGTTAAGACTTATCAGATATTTCAAGACCTTTCCAACAAATTCAAATTGGCTGAAATTGATTAAGAATCACGCTCTCTAGACTATTTTTAACATTTAACCTTGAAAAATATATTTTTGGGAAGAATGTGTGAAGTGATGAGTTAATTATACGAGGATGCATAATGGGCGCAAAAGGAGGCCTGGGTGTAACGGTTCCGCGAGGAACCGACCCCCACTTTAATCTAATCTAAACCCATAAAACAATGTACTATAAACATTAAATAAAATGTTCTTTTTTCAAATTACTTAATTATTTAATTTACCATTTACCGGTTCATAACCCATTTTAACCGATTTATAAGTCACTCAAAAGATTCCCCCAAAAATAGATGAGGAATAAAAAAATCATTTTCGGACGAATATTTCTTATCGGTTTATTACCGGTTCATTACCGATTGGAACCGATTCATACTTGTCAGAAATTCTAAGACCTTTCCAATGACCCTAACATGTTCCAATGTGGTTGGCAAATACGTTCTCGAGAACCTTTTGACATTGAGAAACTGTTTTTAGGGATGATTCAAAAACTCGTACAAAGTTTCCAATAGAAAAATCTCTTTAACTGAAAAGTTACAGATTCGGAAAGTTCCTTCCTGATAATTTCCTATACGGAAATTGATTACCTTAAGCCGTTTAGTCAGGTTTCCGAAATTTTTTTTGACAAGGACACTTCTAAAATGTTAAATTTCATGTTTAGAAATTTGTTTGTGAAACTCTGTTATACCCAGAAAATTCTTCATTGAACGACTTCATATCCGGAAATTTTGTACTCAGAACTTTCCGAACTAGGCATTTTTGAATGAAACTATAGTTCTAGAGGGGTTTCTAGATATGAAATAACTAGGAGTAAGATGAGAAGGACCCAACCCGGAAAGTTTTTAAGGGCGGACTCTATGCCTGAAGGAATCGTGACCGTCGTAGCTTCCGATGGACTGACGGCGTCGACTAGGACCTCAGTTTACTACTGGTGCGTAATTGGAGAACAGTGGCGCGTAACAGATTCGAATAGCGACGGGTCCTGAGTCAGGCCAAGACCAGCAATTGACTGTAGCGCCGGCTAAATAAGTAAGTAGTGGAAAGTACTCTCCCTTCGAACGTTCATACCTTCGAATAATGTGAATTCTCTTTAAGATTTCCTAAGAGACTTACACATTTCTATTAAATATTAGTTAGCCTATTATCAATTATTGATAAGTATGTGAAAATCATGTGGAAATCTCTTAGGAAAAGTAAAAGAAATTCACATTATTCGAAGGCATGAACTTCGAAGGGAGAGTATTTTCCCCTACTAAAATTTAGAGGGATAAGACAAAGTATCCCCCTGTTACAGCCATTTACAATCTTAGGCTTCTGTACACGTTTCGACTCTCATAGATCGGATATCGTGTCTGCTAAAAATAGATTTTTTGCAGCTGTCCGTCCGGCCGGCCGTTACTACATAGTATAGCACGAATGGTACAGGCCCCACATCGGAACATGCTTCATCGATAGCTTCCCGGAATTGAGACCTATTGCACATTTCAAGACAGCCAAAAATCTGGCGTCTTCTTCGCTTTACTTGTGAATATTGGCTGAGAATCGGTCGAGCACTCACAATCCCATCTAGCGGAAATATAACGATATCATATCTTGATTTGGTTAAATTTGGATATTTTGGAAAGCTATTGAAATTCTGAACCCGGATGTATCGGTCTTCATCGGTAATGAACCGGTTAAGTACCGATTTTGAATATTTTTTTCAGAATTTTTTTTTACTTGACCTTAAATTTTCTTCTCGAGTTAGAGGTCAAACGGTAAGACATATCGACTTCCGATCTTCGATGACCCCCAATAAAAAAACCATATCGCTAGAAGTTTTTCCCCTTTTTCCTCTCCCCTCTCTTAAAATTTTTTTCGGTTTTTCTCAAAATTGGCCCAAGCTTTTTCAATGATTTTTAGACATGTTTTAGAGCTAGTCCAGGCGAACATTTCGCCTAAACATACCTATGACCGCGAAATTCGCTATTTTGTATTATTGAAGGTTATTATTACCATCGGTCTTCATCGGTAATAAGTCGGTTAAGTACCGATTGTTTGATTTTCAAATGCTTTTGTGATTTATGAATCAATTCGATCTCTAGTAGATCAATAATACCAAAAGATCATGCAAAAAAAACTAATTCACGGTGAGCTCTATCTCGTGAGTTCGAGCATTCCGCAAAGCTGGGACGCTTTGCCATCTCTCTATTTTATATTTTGTATTTTTTTAATTCATTTTGTGAATCGTTGATCTTTTCCAAAGCGAGTCAGGTGTGATTTTTTGGATAAATCTATTTTTATCAAATACATTAATGAACTCCTATTATCTCCTCTGATTGGCCTAATCTTCAAATGTCCAGTAAAGGCTATGAGACTAAAATATTTTGAAGGATATATTTTTTAGTCAGGGACGGTTGGGGCATTTTCAGGCATGTTTTACAAAAGAAATTTTTTGAGATTAAAGGCCTCTATACATTGGGAGCAATTTTCTTCAAAAATTGTATTTTTGAAGAAAATTGCCTGCACTGTTGTAGGCAAAACTTTCAAAATTCTGTCAAAAATGCATTTTTGACGAAAATTGCTCCACGTGTAGAGGCCTTAAAAAAATAATGAGAAACATGCTGTACTATTTGACGTAGAATAATGGGGCTATTCCAAAGAAAAACTCACCTAATAGAAATAGGAAATTTTTCTTCTGAACATTATTTTTTTAGCACTACTGTTCACAAGTGCTCCTGCATTATTGAATTTTCTCTTGGTTCTTGTCACGACTGTTTAATGTTTTTAGAACATGATAAATACTGGGGAAAACACTCGAGAACAGTAAAGCGCTAAAAAAAATGTTCCTGGACATGTTTTTTAAGCGCTTTACTTAATTGCTTCAGTACGGCCATTAATGTGTAAGGTTCCCGTCTTAAATATTTATTGTTTTTCCTCAGTATTTGGGAGATATTTTAATTTTATAGATTGATGATTTTGGTATATATTTTTGTGGACGTTTTAGGTTTTAAAGGTTTTTCTACAGAGGATACTGGTCAAAATAGGCCTAAAGGCCTAAGACCTTGGTAAGGGGGGACAGGTAAGGGGGGAAACAAAAAAAAAAAAAACTTAATTGCTTCTGTTTTATCGACTTTGGCTTGCGTTGGTTCATGTCCCGACTGTTTTTCACAGTTCTCATCCTTATCACTGACATCCGAAAAAGTTAAAATAACATTCCGGAAATGTTAATTTTACCCTGCATTATTCATCCGAAATCTGTGTAAATATTATGCTTTTTTTTTGGTGTATTATGGGTTAAAGTTACCCTTTTTCATGTTCATTTTACACTTAAAAATGTGTAAAATTAACATTAAAAAATCTTGATTTTTACACCTAAAAAGTGTTAAAGTTCGGGATAAGAGTCAATGCAGAGAAAAGTCGATAATGCAGACACTGAGAAAAAAAGAGGGTACGATTAACTTTTTTTCCTCATAATTTTAACACTTTTTAGGTGTAAAAATACATCAACATTTTTTAATGTTCATTTTACACATTTTTAGGGGTAAAATTAATATGAAAAAGAGTAACTTTAACCCCCAATTTACCTAAAAAGGGTAATATTTACACCATTTTGGATCAATGCTGCAGGGTAAAATTAACATTTCCGGAATGTTATTTTAACTTTTTCGGATTTCTCTCAGTGGAAGTACTAAGGGAACTAGACTCACCCCTTCTCTGTGGTCATCGGCGTGCCTCTTGTACATCAAAATGTTCTCAATGCTGATGTTGCATTCGTCGCAGTGGAGATTATTGAAGTGCGCCTTGATCCTGTGATCCCTGAGGTCACACTGCCTGGGCGCAATGAATTCACATTCCGGACAATTGGCCGGCTTAATCGGTTGACCGCGGCGCATCTTTGTCTTCGGTCCTGTAATCTTCTCCTGCAAATGGACCTTCTTGAAGTGACGCTTGAGCCTGGACTTTGTCCCGTACGAATGTCCACAGAGATCGCAAATCAATTTGATGTTCTTGTGCTTGAAGTTGATGTGCTCCGTGAGGGAATAGCGGAACACGTAGGCCTTCCCGCAGGTCTCGCATTGATGCGGCCTATACAGTTTATCGCGATCTCCAGTGCCGTGTGCCACGCGTTTGTGGACCATCACGAGGGTGGGACTGGCAAAGCCTTCTCCGCAGAATTTGCACTTGAAGGGCTTCTCCTTTGTGTGGATGACCATGTGGAGGCGATAGGCGAACACACTCCGAAGGACCTTGCCACACAGCTCGCACGTCATCATTTTGGGATGATCGCGATTCTGGTGATTGCGTCTGTCATTGAATGTGGCAAATTTCATGGGACACTGGCTGCATTTGTAGAGAATTCCTCCGGTCAGGAGTTCCTGATTGATGCCCGGCTTGGTTTTGGTGTTGTCATCGAAGGCTGGCATCACGTGAATGGTCAGGAGTTCCTCGGGAAAGGGTAATTCCTTGATGTGCTGCTCCACGTGGATGGTCAGGGCATTTTCAAAGACGAAACTGGCACAGCAGACCTCACAGTTGAACTTCTTCTCATTGTTATGGGTCTTCCGGTGGATTGCGGCGATTTTGCTGGTGGAAAAACTCCTGCCGCAGACTTTGCAGTCGAAAGCCTTCTCGATCTCGTGGATTCTCATGTGACTCTCGAGGAATTTCCTCGTGGTGAAGATCTTGCCACACGGACGCACTTTGCACGGATACTCACCAGCCGTAATCAATCCGCGATTGCTGTAGTGCTCATTGAGATGCCTGTTGAACATATGGGCTGTTTGGTACTTCTTCGGGCACATGTAGCAATACAAATCCGGCAACAGAGGTTTCTTCCCAACCGGCTCGTACTGCGATTGTTCTTTCACCGCACCTTTCTTCCTTCCTCTCTTCTTCGGTGCTTTCCTCTTCCGCATCTTGTACCTCCTTCCTCCATTCGATGAATCCGACAAGTTCTCTTTGTCGTCTGCCGGAGAATCCGGAGGCTTCCAATCGTCTCCATCTGAATGGATATCTGTCTGAGGTTCCAGCCCAACGAAACATTCTTCCACCTCAGGAGGCTCCTCTTTCCTGCAAACAAAACCAAAGAAACAATCCCTCCAGTTCATCCTGCAAGTCTCCGGAAAGCCCAATTTTCCACGTAAATCGTGTCAGGGAAGGGGAGCCATAAAAAACTCACTTTACTTTCTGCTCCTCATCCTTCTCCCGAGCTGAATCTTCGTTGTTCTCTTCCAAATCTACACATTCTACTTTAAATTTACTCTCATTTTCCGTGTCCATTCTGGTGGATTTGACCCTAAAATCTGCACTTTTACTTCACTGAACCACAAACACGGCGTCCATTTGACGGGCTTTCTTTTATTTTCTGCATTCCGAAAAAATATGAACAAAAAATCGAAGAAAAAAAATGTCAAAATGAATTGTCAATAGAGAATGTTTGATTTATTACGCGTCGCCATTTTAGTGACATTTTTCTACACCGTTGTGTAAATAAAAAGACCGTTTTCATTAAAAATGGTTTCTAAAACAAAAGTGAATTAGTATGCTAACTAATTTTATGTTATAAAATGTGAAATGTAATGTTTTTTAGTTTTTAATATTCTTTTTATGACTTTGAATCAGGAAGACGGAGGAATTGTATAACTTCTGTAAAAATTCTACGTGCATGCGCAGCTGGATGCGTCAAAAAAGTTACACATTTCTTGGTATTAAAAAAAGTGTTACCATATAGATGCAAAAATTCATTATCAGTGGTCCTGTTTATTTTCAAAATACAGCGTGGAAACTTCTCCTAGAAGCGCTATTCAAAAGGATTCAAGTTCAGGGTAAGTTATTATTGCATTATTTAATGAGAATGCCATAGCGCCATAGGAGTCTAAGATTATATTGTGTTTTGCTTGAATTATACTGACGATTGTCCTCATAAGAAGTGGAAACATTTTTTGTGACAAGTGACAACTTTGTGCCATTTCCTAAAAATTCATCATTATTCGCTTTTTATTTAAGTTATTCAGTATAAATCATCTAATTTTTGAATGTATAAAGTACGAAACAGAAAGAAATCCACACAAAATAAATCCAAATCCTAAAATAGCACTAGCTGATAAATAAAATGAAGTACAAAAATTACTTATATTTGTAAATTCTACTAGTCCTAAAAATATATTGTAATATGTATGAAGTTTACTATACGGGAAACCATAATAATAATAATGATAAGTTATTCAGTACAGTAGGCTCTCTCTCAATCGGGAATATGGGGCAAAATGTCATCCGGTTTATCGTTTGATTTGGGCGTCAAAGCCTTTGTAAATTCCACAAAAAGCGCTCAATTATAAAGAATCACGATAAAATAGGAAGAACTACAGCGAATTTGAGCGAATTAGCTTCATAATTAAGCGTGAAAATTGTCACCAAAATTTGTCTCCCGATTGAAAAAGAGCCGATTGAGTGAGAGTCTACTGTATAATTAATCGAGTAAATTTGGACGGTAAATGTTGTTCCCAAAGGACTACTAGTGTATTTCAGTAGAAATATCTGCATAAAAACCCACAAAAGTTATGTTTTCTGAGTGCCAGAAAATGTTAAGCCTCGTTTGTAGTGTGTCAGGAACTGACGTGGCTATGAACGAGCTTAGTCATCTCTGGACTTTGGTCGTAAGTGTGTCCAGGACATTATAATAAAGGGTTGAGAGTTTTTCCTGATGGAATAAATATAAATTTTTCTAATGTAAAACAAATTCAAAGAACTATGGCTACTGGCACTTACAGTCTCCTTTAAGACCTAGAACTTTTTCTACACCTAATTCCTTCTCTTTCCTCTCTTTCTTCTGGATTCCTATAACAAATTAATGTCTTAGATTTCATCTAATTTCTCTCTATTAAATAACTTACTTCTTTTGTATTTTTTTATCCCTTTTTCACAAATTTAACTCTTCACTCTTCTCACTTATATACTTCTGAGCTTAATGCGCTTCTTTTGAGATTTTTCCCCTTTTCTATGTCCATTATTGTTGCAATAATGATCATAAAATCTATGAATATTAATTCTATTTTACTTGACAAGTGCCTAGAAAAATTATTCAAGAATATAGGAAAATTTTGAAACTTTCAAATAGCGTAAAACATGTCATGTTGATCAAACTGTTAAAAGCCTTTTTTGCAATAATTTTTAGTTTTTATGCGAAGATGACCCAAGACCGAATGCCATTTTGAGACAAAAGCATCAGGACATAACCAGACTAAATAAAAATCATCGTTTTACAATCAAATTTCGGTGGAAAAGTTCTTTTTTCCACTGAAAAGCAACACTGTTAGAGGCAAAAAGCTCTTTTGGCCTCTAACAACAGAAGATTTTTGACCCTTGGGGTACCTTAAGAGGCATATATGGCGGATATAACGACAAATTTGAGAATTATCTGATAGAACCTAGTCAGTTTTCTTAGTTCCTAAGATCCATCCCCACCAAGACTTTAATTTTTCCCTTATTTTTGTTCGTTAAACATTTTTCCTACGATATTTCGGTAAAAATTAATGCAAAACTTTAGAAAATGGAACTTAATTTATTAATTATAGTTAAAAATGAACTTATTAAAAGATATTAAGCTAAATTTGGTCAAAAATAAATACCCTAGCGCTCAATTTATTGACTGGAGTTATACTTATTTTCACCCTAAAAAACAAAATTCTATTATATTTCTAAAAATACTTGTCGAAAAGTCCGTGCTATCGGAGGCTCCTTGCGAGTTTTCGTAATAATCTTTATTTTTTGGGGAGGACTTGTTAGTCCCAATCCATTCTAGAAGGACCAGATCCCTTGTTCGTGTTAGTCTCAGATTCGTGACTTCCCACTGGGGTTGGTTACCCAATTTTCTATAACTCACCTGAGTGTACTGGGACCTACCAGGCATCTAAACCCGCTTGGAGGTGAATATATGAATTGAGAGGAATTTAGTGCCGATATCTATTTAATTCAGAGGTGTGCAAGAACCGTTTGAAACCGAACAAACGTCACATGAAACTTGCACGTCAATGGTCAAAACGCTACAACTTATTTTGACGTTTATTCGGTTTCAACTGTTCTTCCACACCTCTGATTTAATTCAACTTAGGCTTTTGTAACTTTTATAATATGGAAGAGCAGATCACCTTTCTTTGTATAAACACAATGGACAAAAGAGCATAATATCGATAAAGGGAGGTTTCTGGACGGTGTCTGTATAGGGCTCTTCTTAAATACGTTTATACTTCACACCGATATATGGGAAAAAGGGGATCTCAGTGGCGCAATAGGTAAGACCGTTGGCTCTTGGGCGGATCGATCCCTGGCTTGACTCACAGTGTTGTGAGTTCGAGTCCCGCTCGGTGCAAAGATTTGAAGGTTTGAAAAAGACATTTTCACTGTGATAAAACGTAATAAAAATGCCCCGCAGCTGCCGAAAAACTCCGGGAGCATGGAAGGAGGTATCCACACTGCGAGGAATAATAATGTCTCAATACGATTAATGATAATGGGAAAAAGATCGATTTGTTTTCTACTCATTAATTACTCTTAACAGCCTTCGAACGAGGTGTTCTGTTGTTTTCTGGATTGTTTAATTGTAGTAAGTTAGCAACAATCGTAACAATAAAAATAACTGTTTTTCTTGCCATTTTTCAGACATGAGCCGTAAGAATAGGAGGAAGATTGGTGCGCGACCGTACTGCAATTATAGCGATGAATTACTTGCAAGTGTTTTGAAGGCTGTCAAGGATAAGGAGATTTCGATTAGAGAGGCAGCAAAGCGTTATGGAATCCATCGTAACACGATTTCAAATAAGTTGAAGGTTCATGAAGGAAGCGATATTGATGAAAAATCTTTAGTTTTGCTTCGTAAACCAGGCAGACAGACCGTTTTGCCAGAACACGAAGAGAAGTTGATATGTGCACATATTGTAACAATTACTACTTACGGGTTTCCAATGACAGTTTTGGATTTAAGAATAATGGTAAAAAATTACCTTGATCGGAGTGGTCGCAAGGTGGATGAATTTACGGATAATATGCCCGGTTCAGTTTGGGCGAAATCATTTTGTGAGAGACATAGAACACAGATTTGTAAAAGGATGTCTGAGAGTGTATCACGATATCGATCTGGTATCAACAATAATACAGTCAATTTGTTTTTCAGAATTCTTGAGGTTGAACTCGAGGGTATTCCCCCAGAGGCAATATGGAACTATGGTGAAATTAATCTAACTGATGGTCCTAGTTCTAGCGAAATTATGTGCAGAAGAGGAGATAAGTATCCAGAATTGTCTCAGACTGCTACTAAAGTTTCCACTTCAATTATGGCTTGTGGAAATGCAGCAGGTGCTATGGCTCCATTTTATGTAGTTTATAAAGCAGATAACTTATACCCCGAATGGGTTAAAGGAGCACCTCCATCTACTAGGTTTAACAGGACCAAAAGTGGTTGGATTGACACAGCATCTTTCGAAGACTGGTTTGAATTCACAATGTTGCCTATCTTGTGTCAACAACCTGGTACGAAGGTTCTCATAGGTGATGACTTGTGCTCCCATATGAGTAGTCATGTGATCACATTGTGTGAGAAGAATGATGTGAAATTTATTGCACTCCCTCCAAATTCTGGACATCTTCTTCAACCGCTTGACATGGGATTTTTTGGGCTGTTAAAAGATGTTTGGGGAACAGTGCTAGACGAATGGAAAAACTCCTCGGCAGGAAGGCTAACTTCCTATCTTCCGAAAACTGAAATTCCCAAATGTCTAACAGTAATGATCGAGAGAATGGAACCTACTCTCATGGAGAATATTAAATCGGGCTTCGAAGAGACCGGAATTTATCCTATTAACAGAGATCACGTTTTACAAAAATTATGTGTTGAAAACAATCAATGATAAAATAAAGTTAAATAAAACTTTTTCAAGATGGGTAGAATAGCCTAGTTCAGAACCTGTTCCAAATGGGGCTTATCCACAACTTTTAATAGGAATACAGAAATTTTATTTTTAATCTTATTTGATTTTTTCTGTGGACGAGCTCACTCCGGCTATTAAAGCGATGAAAAAAACAGGAAAGCGGCAGGCATTGACAGCCTGCACGCTGAACAGATAAAGAATATTTGATCGCGAAAAACCGAAAGAGCGGCGAAAAACTCATGTGGTGGCAATTCCGAAAACCGGAAAAGACGTCAACGATCCGAGGAGATATCGCCGATACCGCTCTATTTCTTTATTGTGCCGTCTCTTAAAAATGTTTGAAAGTATGTTGTTGAAAAGGATTGCACCTGCTGTAAAGGACAAACTGATCGAAGAGCAAGCTGGGTAACGCTCTGGAAAATCCAGCTCCGGTCAAGTTTTGAACCTCACTCAATTTATTGAGGATGGTTTTAGGAAGGCAAAATCACAGATGTTGCCTTCGTTGACCTCTCGGCAGCCTTTGACACAGTAAACCATATAATCCTTCTCTCAAAGATCTATCATCTCACAAATGATACAGCCTCGCACAGATGATTGGTGTTCTTTTAGAGAACCGCAGAATCTTTGTAGAGTTCCGTGGTCAGAAAAGCAGATGGATTTTGCAAAAAATGTCCTACTGTCGAATAAAATTCAGAATTTCCTCACTTTTCACCATTTATTCTTCCACGTTTTTTCCCTTCTGTCACAATATCCGAATACATCGCACTTCATCGAAAAACATAGTCTTTTTTTATTAGCGCCACCAAGCGTCAAAATTGTGGCGCCATTTCCAACACCTACCACAAGGTAGTGTTCTAGCTCCTAATTTGTTTAACACTTTGGAATTTTGTTTTCAATTTTATTTTTTATTATGAAGAATATTTCATTTCGCGTGGAGGCCTGATTGAATGCGTGCAAAATTTATCTGGCTATTTTCTCGTTATAAAGTTTTTAATAAAAATTAAATATTAATGTAAAATATATTGCAAAAACAAAAAGCTGTACTCGGAAGGACCAAGTGGTAGTTGCTGCCATATGCATTTTATGTGGGAGTTTGACGTTTTGCAGATGTAATTTTCTTGACTATTAATGTGTAAAAAGCCTTAAAAAACAGTTTGAAAGTGTTCTTGCCAATTATTGAGAAGAAAAATAATGGAAATTCAGTGAATTACTTTGACCGTGAAATGTTCGATGAAAAAGCATTACTCTATGATTCTGATAAAGATGAAAACATCGAATGGTTAGAAATCTACAACAAGTTAAAATGAGACAAACAAGCAACAATAGAACAACAGAAGAGGAATTCCACAGCTTTGATGAGAGCTAGAGAAAATTGCCAACTCATTCTGTGTCTATCCTCTCCATGGTGATGAGCTCCACGATCCAATCTTGTCCACCAATCCCAGTGCAAGTCAAGTGTAATGCCCAGTGCACAATAACTTTTATTTTGTAAACATGTTTTTGACATTTCAATAAGAGCGAATGAAACCGACATCTAGTTATCTTGCTCTCTCTCATTGGAAATTTTAAAAACATGTTTATAAACAAAAGTTATTGTGCGTTGAGCATAACGATATATACCTTACGTGTTTCTTCCTTAATTATTCTATGTAAGTTTCCTTTGTAAATGTTAAAAATTCTTTAAAAATGTAACCAAATTGTTCAAAACGCTTTGTAGACCTGATAAAGGGGACATCGTATTCCCGAAACGTCGTAGCGAATAAAAATTGAAAGAAGCGAAAAAAGGTCTTACTCCGTTTTCACCAGATAATGATTACCATTAATTTTTAATTTAACAAGCAAAACACTTTTCTTCTAAATATTTTGTATTTCATAAAAATGTATATAATACTGTTTTTGGTCGTCGTCTTAGTTAGGTATGAAATAATTCGTTTCCTCAAAATGAAACTGTTCTAAGATCGTTTACTTTGTATCAGCAGTTGTTGCAAGCGACGGATCAGGACGCGTCGCTTGCTACGATTGCCGTTACATAGCAAATGTAGTCAGAACACTTTCATTTTGAAGAGATGAATTATGTTTACCTAAAATTGTGCATTGAAGTACTTCCCGCCACATTGATTGCAAATTTTGTTCGGAGGCTGCATACGATACTTAGCGTAGAACTTGTTAATCTGCCAGAAGAGATACTGCCGATCAGATAGTTTAGTATCTAAAATATATTCATCTACGGTTTGTTCGTTCTTCAGAGCTTCTATGCAGAGAACGCTAAAAATACTGCTCATAAATTCTTCAACAGGAATAAAACGATTGAGTTCGTGCTCAATACGACTTCCGTGTATATCAACATATGCCGTGACCAAATCCTTGAACATTACGAAAGATCCTTCACTGATCTTCTCCCGGATATTTACTACGGTTGCCACGAGATCATCATTGTGGAGACTTGTTTTGAAATTCTTAAGAACATTAGCCGTATGGGCTGACGTGTCCTTCCAGTTTTGTTGACGGATCAGGTTGTTCATTTGAATACGGGAATCTATGTTCTCTCTCGTCAAAGGGTTATTCCTGTGGATATATTTAAATATTTTGACTAACTCATTGATAAATTAGAGAAGTAAACTAACCTTAATGATCGGATGATATCGGCGTTACCTGCATATTCACCTCGAACGCGTATCGTCTCCCGAGCCATTCGATCAAATGCTTTCTGCTGATCGGAACTCAAAATTTCTCTGAAAGCGCTTATTGTTGACTGTTGATGGCTCTTGATCACAGTCTTAGCAACTTTAAAGTTGTTCACTGAGTGAATGAAAACAGCAACTGATGCAGCTAGACGAATAAAGTCCAAAGCCGATACGTTTCTATCTTTTACTCTGAACATCACATCGAAATAGTCATTGACTAGAGATAATTTCTGCATTATGATGTTAGCAATGGCAATTGCATCAACTGTACATCGCATTATAGTAGGTATCTTCTGTCCATTCCGGATCAGTTCAGACATTCCAGTTCCGGCTAATCCTGCCGCAAGTCCGGTCGCCCCACCTACTGCTCCCAGCCAACATGAACGGGCTTCTGAATTGTCTAAAGTGTTTGGACGTTCGTGTTTTTTTCGGTCAACGAGCCTTGTTGCAGATCGTGTAGCTGACCAGGCAGCCGCAATAGCACTAACTAGACTGGCGACTGTAAATATGGTAACAGCAATAGAAGCAGCTAAGGGAACCCATGCGATAAGTCCGATAGCTATTAAAGCTGCAACTGCTGATATGATTCCTATGATATCAGCAGCTTTGTCAATACCATTTAAAATTTTGTATTCTATTGTAGACGCTGGTGTATTAAACATCTCAAGAATGACGTTGCCCTTACTATCGCAGTTGTAGATTCCCTTTCTTGGTGCTACAACCAAACTATCAGGCAATGCTGTACTGTTCTTAAAGTCTTGCCAATTGCTGTAAACTCTAGCATGATCATCCACAAAGATCATACAACAGTCCTGGCTGCTTTTATTTTCTGAAATCAATTGCATTCTTTACGTAATATCACTTGAAAATGTTGATGGATATAACTCACTCACGCATTTCATTATCCTGAACACTGGATACATTGAATAGTCTTTTAAGCTATCAGCATCTTCAATAATTTTAACTCGATTTCGATCTGAGGATGTTACAATAGCTAAGTACACAATAGACATCAGAAGAATTCCATCGGTGTACTTTGCTGAAAGTTTAACCAGTTAGCTTTTGTTCGTAATTCTTAATACGTATCTGTCATTACCTTGCCTCCAGATAGAGTCTGTGATATCATCAATACGCTTATTCAGTTTCTTCTCTTTGCGAAGTACTTTCTTTGAAACCTTCTTCAACTCTTTCGATTCTAAATCACATTTGTCTTCCAAAAGATCTTTGTCTTCACTATCTCCATCTTTGGCGTCATTAATGGCGTCCTTATCTTGATCCTTGGTAGAGATTTCTCTATAAAGGCCAAACACAAGTGCAACTTTGTTCCTCACGTGTATCCTCTGGTCTCGTTGGTAACTGTATCATATTTTATAAGTTTATAAAGTTAAACTTCGACTTCAATCCTAAACTTACCAGTCCCAAATAATGTTATCTTTGTGCCCAAAAAATTGATACAGGTCCTGCATTTGCTCCCTGATTGTGAGATTCTCAGACATGTTTAATGAATTTCATGCGGGAAACCTCTATTCACTGAAAATCCAACTTAATTACTGAATGTGTCATTCTTTTCACGGTAGACTTTGAGTGAATAAAGAGTGTGCGATATGGATACGTCAATATCTTATCAATATATGAATTTGATAAGATATTGACAAAACATAATACAATCATATAAAATATTGAAATTACCGAATGAGTAAGGTCTAACATATATTTTATCTAAACTCTTATACTAGTAGTATTTATAAAGATTAACATAAAGTAAAGATGCAAGAAATAAGTTATAAGAAATACTCTGACTTGAACATCTTATGTCCATTATCTAAAGAATTATCATAATATTTTTTTATCTACTAATTTTAGAAGTTTAATTCGACCGTTCGGCTTATCTTTAAGCCCAGCTGCTGCTCGTTGGTTTTTAATAGCTCCTTCTTGGAACTTTGATTGATAGGTATTCGATCAAGAAAAAAAATCATTAAAGAAGCATTGCGATTAAAAGGTTACATTTCTCGGTAGGTCGATCGATTTACCTAAATTTGAAACCGGTGATAAATCCAGAGAAGCTTAAATAACCTGAGATTCCTTACAGGAAATTTCGCAGTACTTGCAACTAAAATTGGTTAGAGGTCAAGGTTGGAGTTTGGCTCTCAATAATTAACTAAATAATGAAACTGTTTTATAGAAAATATATAAATATAGTAATTTAGTACTTTATTTATCATGAAAACAATGACGTTTCCATTTGGAGTAGCGAAAAATTTCCATTTGGAGCAGGTTTTGAATTAGCTTAATTTGCCCTACTATAAGGCCGAAACTCCAACCTTGACATCCAACGTATCCATATGGCGACTGTGAACATTAAAATCGGTTACCAGGTCAAAAATCCGTGCATTTATATTAAACTTCGAATTGACCGAATTTATCGAAAATTATTTTCATTTATACCTCAGATCATAGTAGAGCAATGTGAAAGTGCGACCCATCATTGGAAAGATCTCGACCTCAGTTACCACATACTAAAACTTCATAAAAATTCAATATGTAAGTTCCAAGATATCCAACATCGAATTTTCGATTTAAGCATATTTAGTTTAAAGGCGGTGGGTAATGAGATTTTTTTCAAATCACAATTCAGAATTAAATTCTAACAATTATAAGCAAAGATAAAACACTCTTAACGATTAACTGGCGAAATTGATTTTAGAAGAATATCTCCGGTGATTGCCAGTGAAAAGGTTATTCACCTTAAGATGGAAACACTTTTGGTTTTACCCAAAGCTTTCGATCCTGATGTGGGACATTGAGTTGATTAGTTGACTACTTAATAAGATTCCCATCAAGATCGAAATCTTTGGGCAAAACCAAAAAAGTGTTTTTATCTTAGGGTGACTAACCTTTTAACTGGCAACCACCGGATATATCCCTCCAACGATTCCCAAACCATTTTAAGATTAATTTTTTGTCCACTTATAGTTTCAATTAGAGGGATATCGCAGGGGGTAAATTTTTTTGATCGAAAACTATCAGGCCAGATATAAGATATAACAAACTAAATTTGAGACCTATACAAGGGT
The DNA here is from genome assembly GCF_024763615.1 of Phlebotomus papatasi. Classification (NCBI taxonomy): domain Eukaryota; kingdom Metazoa; phylum Arthropoda; class Insecta; order Diptera; family Psychodidae; genus Phlebotomus; species Phlebotomus papatasi. Next base: position 95,874,678 of record NC_077223.1, read on the forward strand.
AACTCATGAGAAACCTTAGTCAATTGTCCGAGAAAAGCTTTGCAAAACCTGAGAAACCCACTTTTTGCATCGTGAAACCCGAAAAACTCAAGAATCACATCACATAATCCGAGAAATCCAAGCCCTGATAAGTGTAAGCCCTGATGGGGCTCACCTAAATGGAATTACAAACTTATAGAGGGAAATTTGAGAACTGAATGTGCCATCCATTTTTCACTTCATGAGAGTGAACCGTCTACGGCGACTGATGCTCATTCACTGAAGACCAAGGACAGTTACTTAACAATAAGAGCCCCAAAGCAATCTTTCAGCACCCATAAGGATGGCAGGGGTTGGGCTTGTCAAGGGAATAAAGGATTAGGATTGGTGGGTTATGGCCGTTGACTGGGTTGACATGTGTCGAATAGGCCATATGCTCTGCATGTGTATATTAAAATATGTAGGGGGAAGTGGGGTACCTTTGAACTGGGGCAGCTGTGAAGTTGGACCTTTTTTCCTATTTTTAAGTGGAATGAGCCTAAATTATATCATTATTAGTTCCAGTTTCATTTACAAATGGGAGAAAATAGTTTAATTTCAAAGCTGCCGCAATTCGAAGGTGCCCCACTTCCCCCTACATCCAAAGTAATTACAATAAGAAACTCAAAAATGGTAGAATAATGCTTTCTTTGGAAAATCCCTATGTTCAAAATTATGGAAAAGCATGTGTTGCAACCTGAAACTATGAAACTATCCTGCTAGCGTATAAATCATATGACTCAAGAGCTCTAATTACTATTCAACAATAATTAATTTTATTAATAATATAATAAATACTAACACTAATTGAGGATGACCTGAGGTAAAGTCAATATATTTCATTTCTCAAAGTTGTTTGTACCTTGAAAACTTGCTAGGTATTACTCTTTGTGTCTTTGAAGATGGACATGAGGCGTGATTCTTCTCAAAAATCTGGATTTGCAAAAACCAACGATATGATAATTTTGAAAATCTTTTCAATAAATCGTCGAATGGAGTATTAAATTCTACGGATAATTGCAGAAGAATTTGGTATCCAAAAATCTTAATATTTTGATAATTGTAACGATTTTAACAAAAACTTTTTGCATATTAAAAATTATTTATTAATGGGCTGTCCTAAGAAAATGGGAAGGTGCAAATTTACAACAAAGTCCAATGTGATTTGTCGTGACTTTGAAATAAAATCACAGCATAATAAAGAATGGCAGAGAACAATAAATAATTCTTCTTTTACACTTTGACACTGTGAACTTTTGTGGATAATTGCTGATCAATTATCGAAGGACGGTCGCTGAGATTAAAAATATTGATATACAGACGATCGCCAAATGCTGCAAGAACAATTGCCGTTGCTGAATCTTATTCCTTTTAAACTAAATTACTGTGTGTATATGGTGAATTAATTTATGATGACCAATCTGCAATTATTTCTCACAGAAATGCACACAATTTGTTGCATAAATATCCCATAAACGCTGTTCCGGATCTCTCAAACTTTAAAATTGTTACACGGAATTTTTCTATGTAACAGGCTTACAGATGGTATGGTTTTGTTTTTCTGTTACTTACAGTAGACTCTCTCAAATTCGGGCTTATGGGACCAAAATGTCAGCCGAATTAGACAAGAATTCGGGCGACAAACTTTTTGAAATGCAACGATTGTTTATTCATGTGCATATAGATATTGAGTTTACACACTGATATATATCGTAAATTGCATGAAAATCCCTCAATAATGCAAAATCACATCAAAACTAAGACAAACCATGCCAAATTTGTGCATATTTGATTCATTTGATAATCATAATCAAACTTGAAAAATGTCAACAAACATTTTTCAAATGTAACTGCCGCCCGAATTAAAATGTATCCCGATCTTAAAAGATCCGAATTTGCGAGAGTCTACTGTATAATATCAATATAACCTCACAAAAATATCACATATTAGGGTAAAGTAATTTAAGTTGGACATAGTGTTACAATTTGGACAATTCGCCGGTATAATTTGGACATGGCTTTTTTCTTGATAAATACAGTACAAAATTTGTTTTTAAGCACAAGGAACCAAATTATAAAACTATAGCATTAAAAATATACAAATAAAAATGAATTACTAAATTTATTAAGAAAAAAAGCCCTGTCCAAATTGTACCATTGTCCAACTTGTACCACTTTACCCTAGACCAGAACAAAAGCATGGTGTTAACGAAACCGAAAATTCGGTACACAAACGATTTAAACCGATTTAACAAGCCAAAAAACGATTAGAAGTAACGATTGGGTTTCGTAGTGATCGTTTTGTTTAAAAATGGTTTATAATCAGTGCAAAGCCGGTTGGAACCGATTCAAGCTTCTTAGAGATTCCAAGACCTTTCTAATAACGCTAAAATTGCCCAAATTGGTTAAGAAATATGCTCTCTAACCACATTCTTTTTACATTTTTAATTTGAAAAACTGCTATTAGGAATTTGAGCTTATGGATGAAAGGGACGAAAGATCCTCGAGGACGAGATATTTCAAAAATTGAAGGGAATTTTTACATTTTGTTTTATCTGCGTCTAGTACAGAATTTTTGTTAAATTACTGGGGCAGGATTTCAGGCTAAGTATATAGTCATCTGGCTTCGAACACCTTATATTTTTCCCATATTCTTTTAATGAATTTGACCTAATGGTAAAACCAAAGCAAGTATTACGGCGTTATCACACTTGCACATTAAAATTTTAATGTGATTCACATTAATTGTCGCTTGTGAGCATCCAAATATGTTATTTGTGTCTTTGAGTCACTTAATGTTTGGGGTTTTTTCTATTTATTGATAAAGAAGTGGACTTGGCCTGCAAAAATAATTTTAAATTTACCTAAAGCATAAATATTTTTCACATTAAAAAATTAAAGAGAAAACCGCATTAATTTTTCGCATTAATGCTATAAATCAATTTATATCAAATTTTGCGGGTCAAGTCTACCTTTTTATCAACAAATAGATCAAATTTTGAATACAAAATGATTCAAACACACAAATTACACATTTGAACTATCACCAGCGACAATTAATGTGAATCATATTAAAATTTTAATGTGCAAGTGTGATAACATTATTAAGTAATATATTTCCTGAAGAAATTGGTCAGATTCATTGAAATAATTGAGATATGATGATGGAATAAACATATTATTATTATTTATTATTAATTGTGGGAAAACAATAAAATGTTCGAAGCCAGAGTATGTGCGAAACCTCAAAACCTTACTTTAGTCTTAGTTTATTTATAAATTATTTTTTTATCAGAGTATTTTTAATTGATTTATTAAAGTTCAAATGAAAATCCAGCACTTACGTATATTAATTCATAAAAATCAGTTGAAAATGTACTTAAAAACCCCTTGTTCTTGACCCTCTACTAGCAAAGCGAATTGCAAAATGCAATTTTGCATTTCCCCTGAAGAATTTTCCCCCAAAACATTACTTTGCTGAAGAAAAGGTCCCATTGGTGATTTTCTAAATACGACTGGATGATGTGGAAATGTGAGAAATCTGCAATAAATCATCTATAAGCAAAATGTTCTTGGTGGATAAACATCTCAAGATTTCTTGATTGAATCTTCACGACACGAGCGATATTTCACCAGGAGAAGGTACCTATAAAAGACGCTGATGCAGTGCCTAATGCTCTGAGTACACCTACTGCATCAACAAGCTCAACAGTGATCCATTTCAGTCCGCAAAATGAAGTCAATTGTGAGACATCTTTGCAAAAGTTTCTTTGTAAATAGTTCTAGTTCTTAAGTAAAATTGTGATAATTTTTGTTACAGTTCGTTCTGTGTGTTGTTCTTATGGCTTTTGGCGCCAATGGAGAAGAAATGAAGGATAAACGTGCACTTTTGGGCTTTGGCTATGGATACGGTGGATACGGATTAGCACCTTATGGAGGATATCCCGGTGCAGCAGGATATGTCCATGGATATCATGGTTACGGTTACAGAGGATTCGGCTATCCTTACGACGGTTACCATCATCCCTATGCTTACCATCCAGGAGCAGTAGCCTATCAGGGAGCCGCCTTTGGCTATGGTAGTCCTTTTCTGCACTGAAACTTCCACGCCAAGCACATGAGACCAGTTGACACAGCCAATTAATTGTAAAGATCCATCGAATTCTTAATCTTACAGCAAACCGCAAATAGAATACCGAAATACACAGTTCTTTTGTAAATAAAATGTGATTTCCTTTTTTTTTTATCTCGCCGTAAATCAGCATTAATTTTTAATGAATCAACCATTAAGTGTTAAAATAATTCTCTAAAACATTGTTCCAGAAAATTATAGGAAAGGAAATACCTTAAAATCCTGATCTTGGTCTGCTTCTCAAGTAATAAAACAGTTAAAGCAGAAGAAGACAACAATTTAAATTTAAGGTTTAAATTTTTAAAATATCTGGAAATTTATTTAGTGATATCGGAAATTAATTAATTGAAAAATAATAGATTAATCTGATAAATATTTCAGATAATAAAAGGATGTGTGCCTATTTGGATTAAATAGTTTGATTAAATGATTTGATCCAAAACAATTTGGTCACACATGTCTAAAAATTTTAAGTAAAGCTTGATGGGTTCACCTCTTCTTGTTTAATACTATCTTCCCCTCCTACGATCCCTATGTTCTGGCAAAACTTTGCCGTCTATGACCGCGGAATTACATTAAAATGAAAATATTCTTAATTTATGAAATAGGGGAAATTAGGACACTTTAGAATTAGAAATGAAATTGGGCCTTGCCTTTAGAATTAGTTTTTGGAATTATAAATATCATGGTAAGGTTCAATTTAATTTAAAAATATTGGAAAAAGCTCTATTTGAATGGTGTCCCAATTCAAAAGTGCCTCACTTACCCTCACTATGGAATTTCAAAAATGATATGATTTTCTTAAAAGCAACGATATTTTTTGACAATATTCCCGTAGAATAAACTACCTGTAATGTTTTAATATCTTTACATACGACCTATACGACACAGATCTTTTAAAAAGCGTTGTAAATCATTCTTGTTAATTATACCCTCAGTGTGGAATCATTGCCTATTCCACCAGTTCTAAGTTCTGATTATCTATATTTGGATTTAAAATTTTCCATACAATTAGGTTAAAAACATTTTCTGTTTAAAGAATTTGGTAGAGTTTAGGGGGTTTATCTTTTCCGATTTCCGAAATATTCAGCTTTAAAGTTTTGCATACAATTCGGGATTAATATTAAAAAAAAAACATTCATAATTTAAGGGGTTTATCTCAGTAAGGCCGGTTTCATACCCGAGGCTTAATGTCGGTTCTTCACTAAGATGGCTTTGTTAGTGACTGAAGGTAAGCCAGAAACCTTTTCAGACCTAAATTGAGACTTAGTGCTTAAATTCTAACAACACTAAATCTGGCGGGCTGTCAAATGGCATTTATTGAAAAAATAAAGAAACAAAATAATATCCATCTTAAGTGTGATGGAGAAATATCGTTTTGTGCTATTTTATCGTCTCAATTTCTCTTCCAAATATTTTAGAAAACTTCCTGAACACCGTAATTAGGGTAAGTGTGCCAAATTCCGGCCAGCTTGCAATTTCGGCCACCTTTTTTGTTCCTCGAATTTCCATGAACTTTTAGATTTTACGCACTCTAGAGATTATACAATGCAAAAGAATAACAAAAAATGTAGCTTCGACAAATGAGATGACGTGAAAAAGATATTGGAAGAATTTTCGAAAGGCAAGGAACTATGAGAATGAAGGTGGCCGAAATAGGGTACCAAAGCCATGTCTATATTTTTATTCATTTTAAAATGTATCAAGAATTATTTTAGAGTAAATAAAGACGGTAAACTCTTTACAAGGTTCAAAGCAACACTCTTTCAGAAGAAAGAATATAAAAAAAATCAATTTGTATTTAAAATATTACATTTCAAACTTGAAACTTTGACGTTTGCATGCAACTATGCCGAAATTTGGCACACTTACCCTAATTCATTTTGGATGATAGCGATGAATGGTTTTTTTTGTTTCACTATGTAACTACAAGGGTGCGTCATTATCCATAAACCCTGAATGAATCATTTCAACAAGGACTTAGCTAAATTTCCGAATTTGTGGACTTGGTACAGCCTGATCTTTTTAAACTATAATTTAAGCCCTGAGTCTTAGCCATAAGTCTCTAGTCTGTAGCCCGTATTAGTTTAGGAGACTGTAAAATTTTGCATACAATTTGGGGTTAAAGACTTTTTGTTGAAAAAAATTAAGTTTAAGGGGTCTATCTTACAAGTTTAATATCTTATACGTCTAAAGAAGTTTTGCGTACAATAAAAGTTTAAATTTTTTTTGGTTAAAAAAATATGAAAAGTTTTGCTTAGTTAGACTTAGAGGGTCTATCTCTTAGGGAAAAATCACCATTAAAGTTTTTCATACAATTTTGGGCTATATCTCTTAGAGTTTAGGAAATATACATGTTTAAATTTTTGCATGTATTAGTTTGAAATTAGAAAACGTTTCTTGGATAAACAAAATTATACAAATTTTAGGGAATCTATATCTAAAAGTTTTGCATGTAATTTAGACCTATTTTTTTTCAAAAAGGAATTATGTAGAATACAGGGGATTTATTTTTTATAGTTTAGGATATACTCCTGTTTAAAATTCTGCATTCTTAGGGCTAAACTTTTTTTCGGCAAAATGTAGGGGAAAGTGCTCTCCATTCGAACGTTCATGACTTCGAATAATGTGAATTTTCTTTTATTTTTTTCTTAGAGACTTACACATTTCTATTAAATATTAGTTAGCTTATCATCAATTATTGATAATTACGTGATTTGTAACTCTCTTAGAGAAAATAAAAGTAATTCACATTATTCGAAGGCATGAACGTTCGAAAGAAGAGTACTTTCCTCTATAGATTAGGGGGTCTATCTCTTATAATAAATTATTTCCAAATAATTTTAGTATAAAAGTTTAGGGAATCTATCTCGAGTTGAGCGAGTTTAAAGTTTTACATATAATTTATAATAATAATAATATAATTTATGCATACATTTTTTGCGTGTTTAAATGCATGTAAATTTGGGCTTCACTTGTTTTATTGGCTAAAAAAAAATATGTAAAACTTAGTGAATCTATTTATTATAGTTTGAATCTTACTCGCATTTAAAATTTTGCACATAATTAAAGATTACACTTTTTTATTCGCTACAATAAATAGACAAATTTTAGAGGGGTATATTTCTTATAGTTAAGGATATAATCGCATTTAAGTTTCTTATGCAATTTAGAAGATACTTTTTTTGACTAAGTAAAGTAAGTTATGTAAGGTTTAAGGGGTCTATTTCTTCTAATTTTAATGTTTCACTTTATGCGTTTAAAGTTCTGCAAACAATATAGGTGTCTAAATAAAGATATCTAATTTTAGAGATAATGGGTCTTCTAATTTTGCATTCGAGATTTGTCGAATCTAGTATGTTTTTGAGGTTTACGAGTTATGTTTAATAGGATTATAAATTTTAACCTAACAAAACCTGTAAATCTGTGAACTAACCTATTTATCAATATAGGAAGAAGAGGGCCTATTTTGGTTAGATTTTCTCATCCGAACTCAAATCAAATTCGAATGTCATCTGTGTAATTTGAATGTAGAATTTGAGGTTATGTAAAGAAATATATTCATGTTGTGTTTGAATGAGCACTATTTTTATTGCTTCCTTAATAGTATCATGTAAAATTAAAAGGAGATACGTCACCACAAAAATTTGCGAGATAATATCTCAAATTACTTACTTAATTGCTTTATTTTTTTTGTACATCTCTGAGCGATAGAAAAAATCGTTCGACCTTGTTGTCACAATTCGTAGTGAAAAGTGAGAAAAAAAACAAATGTCTCAGTATAAATGTAGAGAAGCTTGTATTTAATAAGTTTATTAGTAATTAGTGCTACTTAATTGCAAATTAACCTCCATGGTTTATATTTTTATACATTTCATAATAATATTTAAAAAGGAGTTATATAAATTTCATAAGTATTGAGGAATATTCTACGAGGTTATGGGATTAGTTGGTCTCTCCTCGTCTGCGAGAGTACAGTTAGAATACGCATTAGAATTTTTTGTATATATTTATATATAGATGTAGCATTTGGCACTTGGTCGTGGGATCGTGGATAGCTCAGATCATGCCGTAGTCTGTGCAGAGGGAAGGTAGGTGGCTAGATTTGCTCTTGTCCTGTGTATTGGCCATATTGAGCTCCACGAGTGTGTCGATGCTGTTGATACTGACGCCCTGGAGGATCTTCTGAGCGGCCAACGATGTGAAGTTGAAGCTCAGATCTGTGAGACTGGGAAAATTGTACAAGTCTCCGGACGTGGTCCCTGCGGTTTCCTTCGATAGGCTCAATCGCCGATCTAGGGGCTCTTTGTCGATATTGCTCTTGTCTAGGACTTTCTTGCACTCGGTATTCTTGGCAACGAGGTTAGGTTCACTTCCCACTGCCACGATATTCTTCTGCAGAATGTGCGCCAGGGAGTCGGTATTAATGGCAGGGCTCGAAGTTAGACCTTTCCGGTCAATCTGGAGATTCTTGAGATCGCAGTGGGAATTTAGTTTGTCTACGATTCTCAGGTTTCCCATTGATCCTGCCACTTCGTCACTAAACCTGAAGACGTTTTTATTGTTTACGGGAGACGTAGGGTCAGACTCATTGCTCTTCAGAACGTTCTTGTACACAATGTTACTGCCGTTTTGAGTACCGAGGTTTCCCATTTTGCGGCTGTTATTCATTGTTGCGTCATTATTGACGTTCTTGGTGAACTTTGTGCTCTCAGCATCTAGGATCTCATTGATGAGCGGTGTAACACTGGAATTTGGTGAATTCTCGCTGATCAGTGACAGGGAATCCCCAGTTTCGGAGTCATCGAACTGAGTCTCCAGAGGTGGAGGGATCTTCGTGAGGTGCCTCTGGATGAGTTCTCCATTGGCATTCTTCACAGTCTCATTGTTTATGATGAACACATTGGGGTTGTCGCAGAGTTTACCGTTTTCCAGTGTGATCACACTGCGAACAGGTGAATTCTGCACGAAGATCTTGGTGCTGGGTGGTGTTGCGACATTCCCCGATGTGGTAACTTGAAGAGTGATGGAGTTGTTGGACGTAGAGCTGGTAACGCGGCTCACAGGTACCTCTTCACCCTTCGTTGAACTTCCCGTTGATGTTGTTTGACGCAGGTGGGGTTTCACTTTCTGATGGCTGGGTGAGGATCTTGGAGAAATGCTCACCTTGGGAGGTCGTGTTGAAGTTGTCGAAGCTTGTGAGTCTAGGCTGGAGTGTCCACTTGTTCGACTTAGGGTCATTTTCCCGCTGTCGATGCTCGAGGGTCCGGAGAGGAGGGACGTTTTCCCACTTTCGATACTTGATGGTCCGCTGTGGAGGTGTCTGAAGTGTCGAGGATCGCTGTCGATCCTCTGTTTCGTCTTTGCCCGTTGATTCTGTTCATCGAGGACGCTTTTGGACGCTAGGGACTTTGCCGTAGGCTTGACTGACGACGGGATTGAATGTGTGGATCTAGGGAGGCTGCCACTGCAATAGGCCGGTGATCGCCGTCTGATCGGTGAGCAGTCCCGTGACCAGATGAGGAAGGTGGACTCACTGGACATGTGTCGCCTATGGCGTCGAGGCAGGGTGGATGATCGCTGACTCAGCTCCGATCCGTCGTAAAATGTCGAATTGGACAGAGTGTGCGTCATCGGGACATCCTGGGTGATCAGAAATAAAAAGATCAAGATCATGAAGTATGCTATTGATCTTCTGAGGAAATTGATTTATGTGATTTCCTCTGAGGCTTTGGAATTCCTCCAGAAGATCCAAATTCTCATTTTCTCTCTATGAAGATCATTTTGATCGAGATGCGATCATATAGCAATAAAATCACGTTCCAAGAGTGAAGAACACTTACGTGATCAGTGGTTTGCGTGCCAACACTGTGAAGGTGAACGGCGCGCGAGTTAAACCACTCCAGAGGCGGAAATTGTGCTGAGAAAGTCTCGATCTGACGCTGCTTCGATCGACCACTGCGCCGGAAGAGTCGTGACAGCAGAGAGCCCTTCTTCGGCGACGAGGAGTCTGTGCTTTGGTTCTCCGAGCTGCTGCTATCGGCTGTCACAGTCAGGGCGTACGTCTTCGTGAGGCTTCTGCCAGGCGTGAGCATGTGCCAAACAAATGAAGAAGATACCAAATGTTAAAAACCCTTTCACTTTTTATCGATCGTGGTATTTTGATATTTTTTTCCCCGTCGAAAGATCATCCAACAGCGAATACGCCAATCACACATGATTTTCATGGGAATATGTAGCTCTTTTGAGCTACAGAAGGAAGTGATCATCGCAGAAGAGATCACTCGTGATGTCTAGCCGAGGAAGATCACTTCGATAGCCAAAATCGATCACCCATGTTTTTTTTTCCCAATAAGGCTTGCAATATCACTTTCATTTTCACAAAAGTTGTTTTTTGGAAGATTAGGGATTTTTGGACAAGAAGATCACAAAATTAAGAAGATCTATGATCAGAGTGAAAGTTTTTTTTCCCAAAAAAAAAAAAATTCTTTGTACAAATTATAAATTTAAATTTGAAAAAAGTATCAAATAGCTTACGAAATTCCCCCAGAGATCGCTTGATATTTGATTTGCAATCTCTGCATTATATGAAAAATTATTATTAATTGCCACTGAAGTTCCCATCAACCTGCACGTTCAAAGGAACAATTTTGTGAAGATCTCGTGAGTGTATTTTTTTTTGGTAACTTGAGGAAGATTTATGAGTCACAAATTGAGAAATTAGAGTCACTCGGGTGAATGATATCGAAATGAAAAATCAACTTTTGGGAGAGAGAAAGATATTGTCGTAATGATTTTATAATTTGCAGCCCGTTTTAAGTGTAGTGTGGAAGAAAGATAAGTGATCGTATACCTTGTTGAGGAACATCTCTGAAGTCGTTTGGAGGAGCCAAAAAGTCTCATACTGTGGCGCCTCTCGAGACTTCTTGGTGCTGGAAATGAGGCACTTCGACGCTTGGAACTTCTTGCATACATAATCTTGTCATTGGGATTCCCTGAAATAAAACGAAAAGATAGCGATCAGTTTGATGGCTTTGGCCTAGGATGGTTTTTCAGAGCTTACCACCGCAGATAACATCCGCCAAATTAGTCTGAATGCATTGGTGAGTCAAGTCGCCATCCCTCTCTGTAGATATCTCTCCATAGAGATTGTGAAGGGCCTCGGAATTGGTTAGAAGAATGGTCCGTGCTTCTTGAGGTTCATCTTCGTAAGTTTCGTCCAAAGATCGATGATCCCGTGGTCGAGATCGACTTCTTCGACGTCTGCAATGAACAAATAAATTACTTTCTAATCCTCAAAATACTTAAAGATCACCGATCCTTACTCTGGCGTTACGATAAAGTATCCCTTTGCTGTTTGGTAGATTTTTCTCTCCTGCATCAACTGAACAAGAGTGTCGTAGATCACTTCAATGGAAGGTGTTTGCATATGAGGAAACCTGAAACAAGTTGAAGGACAGAAAATTAGCACGTTTTTCCACGAAAAAAAAAACATCACCATTGAGGTCAATAGCTTAATTCTCATAAATTAAACAGCAAACCAACAAATACTAAAGTCAAACATTAACTTCGCAATTTATTGATCATCATGCTGCATAAGACATTAAAAGTATTGGCCATTACTTAATAAGTATATCTATTTACTCGAGGGATTGCTCGAAAGTAAATCTTTTTAAGTGTATTTTACAAAATATTGCAAATTAGCACCCGAAAGTCTTTTTTTTCGTAACTTTTTACACACGTGGTAAAATTTTATTTCCTCTCTGTTAGTTAATTAAATGAGTGTTATTTTTCTCTCATTTCTTTGCAAAACATAACACCTGGCTGTTAGCAAGTTTTATTGCTATTTTGTGCCTCTGATTTGGATCAGTGTGATTTATGATATTAGTTCAGTGTTTTATATTTTGAACAATACAAGCTAAAATATTACTCTTTCAGAAAAGCATTAGATAATTTTACTAAATTAAAAGATTCTTTGGAAAATTTTTGTTTATCTCTGTTTTTTTATTTGAAAATTGTTTATTTCTTCCTGTCTTAAAAACGCCAGTATGGTAAAATTTGAAAGTCCAGACAAACAAATTGAGAGTTTGGGTAACTCTCTTAAAACTGATAAAAATTATTTAAATTATTTTCAAAGTTATACATAATTACAGAATTACCAAATTATTACTGTATTGTTCAAATGAGTTTGTCCGGAATTATAATCAAAACGAATTTTGCATTAATTTGTCAAATTTCTCCATTTCGTTTAAGAAAAAAATACCTTCCTTATTGAAAATCAACAATAAAGAATTTAGCATTAATTTAGCGAATTCTATTTAAAAATCAAGAATATTGTTCTATTATTTAAATGAAACACAATGATCTATTTGCATTAAATAAATAAATAAACTTTCGTCAATTTACGAGTTTTTCATGAATAATAAATTATATACAAGCCACAATAAAATAATGAGTCACATAAAATCTTTTTATCTTATTGCTTTTTCGGATCAGTCAGAGCTTTCAATGCTTTGAAAGCATTCAATTTGAAGCTACTCGGGATCAGGGCAGAGCATTCTCATACATTTTCCGTACAAAAGTATGGTATAATTTTTCTTAAGTGATTTTTTAGTTTTAGTATAAAACTAAATGCAATAATTTTAAAACTTTTACCAAATGAAAGAGTATCTCATGTTATGTTATTGGCTCAAAATTTATAATGATTACACGAGGATAACAGTTCCTAAAATCTATATAAAAAAGACGTAAAATTCGCAGTTTTTTTAAATTCTTCTGATAAATTTTCTATTTGTAACACCAGTAACATTTTAAATTCAATAAAAATATATTCTCTGTACATGTGCCTACCATTTCGTGGTATATTTATTTTTGTGGGATCTAAGACTTAAAAATTAGAAAGAATTTAAGAAAAATATACCATTTCTGAATTAAAATGCTCCATCTGTTAGTTAATCATCCTAGATCGGGATACAATAAAATATTTTAATAAAGATTTAATAATTAGATTGTTCTAATATTTAAAATGAACACTTATTTATGCTTCTTTTTCTTTTTTAATCAAGCACTAATTATATTTAATATTAAATCTAAAATATAAAATGAAATAAAGCGCGAGAACGTGAAAAGTTGCTGTACGAATTTCACTTCCCGTTTTTAATTTAAGTTATTAGTTTATTCTTAAATTAAAAATATTTTACTACACAATTGGTCCATTTATCCAGTGAAATTCACTTTTTCGAGAAATAATAAAATAAATAAAATTTGTCAGTTAGAATTAGAAAACGTCGCTTCGATCAGAAATTGTCGTAACTTACTCATTACCTAAATCAGCAATAAAAATGCTTAAAGAATATTAAATTAACTTTATTTTTCCTTTACCAATAAATGATGGCTTTCATTGGTACTAAACATCTGAGATTAAATTTTTTTTTTGCGACAGTGAGGGCACTCAATTGGTCACGTGCTAGAGTACTCGCTCTGTAAAGCAGGTCCGTGAATAAAATTTACTTTATGTCACCATTAATTTTACTACTCGAACTCAAAGAGGGAGCAGTTATCATCCACTCATTTTCAACTTGTGATTGTGACACGTTAGAAGCCAAACGATAAGAGATATCGATTTTCGATTTTTTTTGAATGACCTCCCCCCCCCTCCCATAAATGAATATTATCGAGGACATATATTGTGTTAAAGGTGTTAGCATCGCATCTTGTGAGATTTACTGCACTCTATTCCACGAGGTATGGGAGTGGCAACTCCATCCTTGCATAAGAAATATGCATGATGTACAATATCGGCCAAAAGTTTGTTGTCAAATCTATGTTCGAGAAACCAAATGGAAGTAGAAAAATAACTTTTTAAAATTTTTCTTTTTGCAAAAAGGTTGCCTGTAATCCAAAGACATTTACTTAAGTATTTAAAAAATCATTCATTTTATTTTATATCAAAAATAATTTCATTAAAAAAGTTGATTTTTGATCGATAAAAAGTTTCTTGATACATTTGGAAAAGTAACTCAAAATGGACAAATACGTGCAGAAAAATTATTTTATTCCTTTATTTTTTTTAATGGGAAATAAATGGCAGGTTTGCACATTTCAGAAGTTGCACTAATCAGTTATAATGTATATAAATATTTGTTCGTACAAAAACGAACAAACGACAAACTTTTACGAACATTTTTCTATGTGTTTACGAATATTTACGAACAAATGTTTGTGAAAGAACCAAGAATGCTCGTTAAGTGATCATATTACGAACAATGGTTGTAAAAAATACAAACTTTTACGAACTTGCTTGTGGGTTGATATAGGGAAAGTGCCCATGCTTGATACCATTGGAAGCTTCGTAATGACTAAATTTTTCCTATGTTTTTAAACAAACGTGACTCCGCAATACATTTTAAAAATTGGCCTTTTTCCCATAGTTTTTAAAATATGGTTTCGATGAGTCACATATTTATTGTGAATCATAGAAAATTTAGTCATTACGAAGCTTCCAATGGTATCAAGCATGGGCACTTTCCCCTACGAGCATTTTGAAAGTTTCCAATAAGAATTCACTGATATTTAACCCATTCAGTCAATGTACCAGAAATACTTGAGATATAAAGTTCATATTTTGGGATTAGTTTCCTACAGATTAATAGATGAATTTTTTGAAAAGAAAAAAATTTATTTATTATGGGGGCGCGGGAAGCCCCAGTCAAACACACGTCTTAACGGTCGCTGAGTTTAAATTCTATGCCTTAAATCATTACAAACTCTATTGATTTAGATAGAGTAACTATTCAATAAAACAAATTGGCAACTCAGGAAAATTCAAAAAGAATTCAAATCAGGAAAGAGGATGAAGGCCAATTTTAACAAATTCGACAGGATGTCGAATTTTCCGTCCGCCATTTTGAGCAAAAATTTTGCATGACCTTCCGCGAAGCAAAAAAAAAAACAATAACAAAATGTATTTTCATCTCTGTCGGACCATTTTTCCCAAGTAATTGAATAACTAACGTTACTAAAAATCAATTCCCGACAGTAATTCGGGTAAAAATTGCCCAGAAATAAATAATCAAAAATCACTCAATTTGCGTATGATGTATAATACCATGGTAAGGAATGGGCTAAGAACAGTTTTACAAAACATTTTTATCTTTGTGATCTAACGCAATACGTCCTTATAATTATCTAAATGGAGAAAATAATGATTTTTTTAAATAATCTTATTTTGGAGCAACAAAAAGGAGATAATCAGGCGGTTCGAAGAACACTGCCGACGACTGGTGTCCTTTCTTTAGTTTTAGTTTTTATTCCGATACTTGTACTATTATTTGTTATTCTCTTTGCATTTATTGCATTTGAATTAATGTACCTTATTAAAAGTATTTCTTTCTGATATTTGAATTTTTTCTGATCTTTTCACACTCCCAAAACGAATTTTAGCGCCAATTTTGAGAAAGTTTGCTTTGGGGTGTTGTGATCAATATCACGTCGGGTGGTGGACGCAATTAGAAACATATTTTCTGTGTGTTTTTTAACTGCATATTCAAATTTAATATACACAAAAAGAAATATTTTGCAAAACTGTTCGTAAATGTTTGTGAATTCCTACTGGGGATTTACGAAATACTCGTAAACCGTATTACTCACAAAAAAGTTTGTAAAAGTTTGAACTTAATTACAAATATTTTTTTCGTCCGACAATACTTTACAAATGACAAAAATGTACGTAAATTTTTTTTGTGTATTTACTAACATTTGCGAACAAATTTACTAAAAAAAATCACAACATGATATGAATCGTGAATCTGTACACTGAGAAAAAAAGAGGGTGCGATTAACTTTTTTTCCTCATAACTTTAACACTTTTTAGGTGTAAATATATATCAATATTTTTTAATGTTTATTTTACACCTTTTTAAGGGTAAAATTAACATGAAAAAGGGTAACTTTAACCCCCAATACACTTAAAAAGGGTAATATTTACACCGATTTTAGATCAATACTTCAGGGTAAAATAAACATTTCCGGAATGTTATTTTAACCTTTTCGGATTTCTCTCACTCAGTGTAGGTATTTGAAGTAATTTTTCGTTATTGCTGTTCTGAATTTACCACAAGAATAAGTTATTCACCCCTTGGTTCATAAGTTCTGTAATTAAACTAAGTTCTAAAGTTAATTAACTCACCTAATTGTTAGCTTTATCTTCACATTCTCAATTGTGGCTGATTGTCCTTGGGATGTGAGATCCATGATGACGTCGCAGAGGGCTTCCGGTAGGGGTGTAAACTGCCCCTTGACGATTGGCGTAAGAATGCAGTCATCAATGTCGCCTGCAGAAGTAGAAGAGAAAGTTTTAGGGACAAAAATCAATACTGTGAAACGGGATTATAGTGATATCCTATTCAAAAATTCTGAACACATTCTGGGGGAGGGCTAAAATGTGGCAAGACAGAAATCTCAGAAGGTAAAATCTGCAAAAGACATCTTCGTGGAAAGTCATCGAACCATGGCAAAATATTCCATTTAAACTACCACCGTCTTGGTACTAAATTGTAGCATTTGAAAAACTCTCCTCTTTTTCAATCTCTCCTCCTCTTAAAAACCCATTGCGAAATTCAGTGAATTCCGTGAGAATGCTACACAGTCTCGTTGACCATACTTTGTGGTCCAATTTTTGCTTGGAATTCTTTTAAGTTCCATGAATTTTAACAATTTGTCCTCCCAGCGTGACGACATAACAATTGTAATTGAGTATGTGAAGTCTAGGCTAGAGAGTTAGAAGATAGGTAGGAGGGACTTTCAGTGAAACGTTTTGCATTTCTAATTAAAATATAATACACATTTTGTTGATGCTCTTTTTATTGCGGTGCATTAAACCGAAATGACTCTGTCAGATGCTTGGAAATTACATCAATTTTGCCCATGAGACAGAAATTTTGCACACAACCCAAAGTGATTACCGCAAGAAACGTGACAGGTAGGAGAAAAAAAATGTGGAGGAAATTGTATTCGGAAGTGGGATAATCTTAAAATATTGCTTCTTAATTCACCTTATTTCTCATTTCATATTCAACAGGCGCGAGAATGGTGGGTCAAAAAGACAAGAAGAAGACCACAGAACAGCCCACAAATGAATCATATTTGTGATAATGTGAAGAAGAGCCTGAGAACCACCTTTCTAATGAGCTCAAAATAATTAAAAATCATCCCACTGTTCCGCCCAGATATGAGCCCAAATATGCCAAATGTTTCACCTTTGGGGAAACTAAGTCTCTGGGGGCTTTAGAGGTCATTATTGAACTTGTTAAAGTGTCCAAGATGACTTCTTGGTGATGAATTTACATGAGAAAAGAAAGCACCAGAGCTTGTTCTTCAAAGATAGAAATCAGAGGTTTGGCGAGATTTAGCAGTGGTTAAAATTAAGAGTAACAATGTCGGACTAGGTCAGTTTAAATAACTGGGGAAATTAGAAAAGACGACTGAAAAATTCTGTGAATTGGTACGGGTATCAAATTTGTTAAAATGTTTAAAGTATCTGATAGGATTGCTTAAAAACCATTAAAATAATAAATATTGTTTATAAGGTAAAGTGCCCTCGAGTCGACCGGTTCCTGGACTCGACCGGTGGGTCAATATTTGAATATTTGATGGTGAATTTCTATAAAATTTTCACTGATTCGTATTTATTTATGGTATAATTGACCTATTAATGTTAGATCATACGCCAAATATTAGTGCAAATATAAATAAATTGAATAAATAACTCTACCGGTCGAATTGAGGAACCGGTCGACTTGAGGGTACTTTATCTTAAATATTATTTACTAAAACATTGTTTTTTGGACGCGTATTTGATGTGGACCATTATTTTTGTTATAATAAGATAACCAGGAAATCAAGCCATAAGTTAGGTTCGAAGAAACACCTATTGGAACTTTAAGACATCGTATGATGATCTATTGGCATCTAAGTCACGAGTTTGAGCATTTCGCAAAACATGGAATGTATTGTCAGCAAAGATGTAGAACTATTTAGGAAATGTTTTTCTTTGGTAAAAATTTTGACGAATTTAGATAATGTAAAAAACGTTCTTATTGATCTGGATAGTTCTTCTGGAGGAAATTTCGTTTTAGCTTGCAAATAATATCACAAAAGTAAACTTCTTAGGTTAAAATGGCTTTAGAATTAAAGTCGTGACAAGAACCAAAACAAAGAAAAGTCGATAATGCAGAAGCACTTGAGAACAGTAAAGTGCTAAAAAACATGCTCATTTTTCATTGGAATAGCACCATAAATCCAACTATTTTTCCTTGATTATTGACTGATTTGCAACATTCAGCATTTCAAAGCAGTATCCGCCAAAATCCCGAAAGCCAAATTCCTGGGTAGAAATTCGGAATTTTGACCCATTCGGAATTTTCGTCGAGACCTATTTCAAGAAGCATATAGGGGTAGGTTTTTTAGCTTCGCACATACTCTGGCTTCAAACACTTCATGTTTTTCCATAGGGTAAATGTCCTAATTCAAAACTATTTCCAGACGCTTTAACTTTGACAGAAGATTGAGCACATAGGGGAAAGGCTCATAATTTTGTCCAGTTTCTTATTTTGGACACTTTGAGGATAACATTGGACACTAAAAATAAATTGATTAAAATGATGGATTTTTATTCCAATATTTGATGAATAATGAATTCTATCTAAATATTTGTTCTTTTTGGAAGATTTTGACACTAAATACGTTAAATTTTGAATATGATTTGAATTGAAATTGCTTTGTTGAAAATTCAGTGTGAGCAATTGCTTACGAGAAATATGACAGAACTTCGTGTTTACTTCAGTTCTTATTTAGCTGTGGTGAAGTACTAACAATGTTTCTCCGGTTTTTTGAGTGATATTATTGAATATTCATTGAATATTGTGTTGATTCACGTTAGTGGTGATTTGTACATTTGACCTGAAGTGAGATTTGCCTTGTGAATTAGATTTTTCGTGTGAAAAATGGGAAATTTTTTAAGACATTCACCAGTGAGGTGATGATTCTTATTTTGGACAGGTGTTTTTCTCACGAAATTTCGTGAAGTTTTAGCTTTTGTGATGACTAGGTTGGACAAATGCCTGGGGAAACAAAGGAGCATAATCTCTACGAAAGAGATGTAGCGAGAAATGTCCTGAAAGGCTCCCGGAAAGGTCAGGGAATGAGCGAATCCGCACGTACTTGGATTACCGAAGTCAACTCACTTTAATGAATGATATGGAAAGTTTCCGGGTTTCTTGTGACATTCTACGTTTCCCTTACATGAACAGGAAGAGGACTTGGTAAGATTGGTTCATGAAATGAAGAATAATGGGCATCCTGTTGAGGCGGATTAGCTGTCCAAATTTACAGCCAAGTTGGACAAATTAATAAACAAGTTGTCCAAAATAAGAGCCAAAGTCACCTCTACATATCAATTCATTTTTAAACGTATTAAAACTAATTTTAATAAAAATAAGTCGATAAATAGCTTGCTAAGTTTCTAAACAACCCTTCTGAAAAGAGAGTAACAAGAAATGTCAATTAGTATTGAAAATATCGTACTTCAAACTTGGAACTTCGATGCTTATAAGCAGACTGTCCAAAATTATGAGCCATTACCCTAAAGTTCATTTTTTTTTAAGAAAAAATACATAAATTTGCTCCTTAACTCTTCTAGAATGTTACTGTTTAGTGAAAATTCTTTAAATGGAATTTGAAAACTTCTTAAATATAAGAAAAATACACGAGTGCAAAATGCTTCTATTGGAAATAATTTGATCCAAATGGAGACAAGGGAAATTTTCTAATTGGAGACAAACAATGTAAGTGAAACCGCGATGAAAGGATTCCAAAACCTTGTTGATTTGCTCTTGAGTGTAGGATTTGTTCTTATTTCTAGTCATTTATCCTTTCCCATCTAATACAATAAGAAAATCTCTTAAAAAAATCATATTTCCGGTGTTTCCAATTGAAGCATTTGCAGACACTTCAGAAAAACCCTATTTGTTCACGAAATAGGTAATTATTTCTTTTGAAAACTTCACGTACTGTTAACAATAAAGATTAGCACTTGATTTCACATAATTTTGCCAGAAATATTAAATAAATGTAAAAAAAAACGAACAAAAAACAATCACCTTTTTTGTTTTTCATTAGAAAATATGGTTGATTGATGAAAAAATTCGATGGTGAAAAGATAGACTTTCAATTTTTCTGAAAAATTTATAAATTAAAATTTGTGAATATGAATGGATTTTCGCTTTATTTGGAGCAAAATTAACAAAATAATGAAACTGAGGTATAGAAAATATATAAAGAAAAATTTAACATTGTATTTATCATGGAAAAAAATGATGTTTCCATTTGGGGTAGCGAAAAGTTTCCATTTGAAACAGGTCTTGAATTAGCTTAATTTACCCTATAGTTAAATACTATTAACTATTTTCTATTAACTTGGATTAACAAAAAGGAATTTTAGCTTTGGGAAATGAGAGAAAAATTGAAACATCCAAAGGCTGCCGCATTCAATGGCAGGCCACTTTTCCCTATTTGGAAATTTTAATATTAGAAAAAGTTCTTTAAAAAAAATCACCTTAAAAAACATTCCTTTATAAAAATCACAATAAATCCATTTTTAATTCAAATTGAATGATTTTGAACTTAAAAAAAATGGGGCAGCTTTGAAAATGGTATTTTTCTCTTATTTTTAAATGGCTTTAAACGATTAAACCTTATCATAATGTGATCTATTTCAAGAAACACCATGTTGTCGAAAAAAAGTCATCCGAAAGGTATCCAGTGTGTTTTTTCATTGCACTTAAGTTCCATAGGATTTTTAGAGTTTGTAGGTATTCAGGTTTATCTAAAATCAGGTAGGATAAAATGAGGTAATTTGGAACCATTTACAATTTGGGACACTTGAGATTTTCTCACTGTTTCAGATGAGCAAAGAGAAAACAAAGACCGTGAAATAGAAGAACAATACGATTAAGAAGAACAGAAACAGCTTTTCTTCCTTTTAAATCTCTAAAACCTCTAAAACAGTGAGAAAATCTCATATTTCCTAAATTGTAAATGGTTCTAAATTACCTCATTATACCCTAAAAAATACGAAAAATAGTTTTGCAATATTTTTTATTGAAAAATCAAAAGTCCATTAAAGTTCAGTACAAAGTTTTCAGTAAAATGTTTGAATCCCTTCATCGAACTTTCGAGTTTATCGTAGGGCATCCCTTAAGCCGTCTTTTAAAGCACTTCGCGTGGAAAATCGGAAACAATACCCCAGATTTTGCATTATAGAAAATCATTCAAGAGAGATGCTAAAATTTATTCATAGTTTCTCCACAGCTCTGGGAATTATTGCAATTTTCCGACCCTTTTTTTAGTCCCCTCCCTATTGTGAGTTTTTTTTCTATATTGGGACTATAATAAAATCGGTAAAAAGTGTATCATGTGGAAAAACTGTGCAAAAATATAGCTTAAAGAAGGTGAGGCAAAAAAGTCTCGTCTAGTTTTTTTCTTGCAGAATTTAATGGCAACACGGAAGATAATAGAATAGTAAAAATCAAGAGTGAATATAGAGACATTTTTGCTGAAGATATCTCGTGAGAAAGACGTCTCGAGAGCTGGTTGTTTAGTTTTTTATCATCCAATCTTCCACCTTGCAGACTTTTTGCCAAGTTGAAGATTGACAATAAGGAAAATCATGCTGTGCCCATAAACTGCACTTTATTTGATGTTGAATATCGACAGAATGAGCAATTGAGATAGAGTGAGTGTAAAATAAAATGTTAAATTGCGCTCAAACGACCTTCACTGATTGATGGGTTAAATATTTCTAATATCTCTCGCTGTGGCGGCAAAAGTGGCCAGGTGAGAAGGTGCAAAAAGAGAGCTTTGATGGCAGAGAAAATAATCTTCAGGTGAGGAGAGTACCAGAAAAAAAGCAGCCTCATCACCTTCGTGGACACGGACAACTTTTGTGGACAAAAACATCGATTATGCGTGTCTGAAGACGAGGAAGTTGAAACGGTTTTTCTGAATATTCAAATTTTGCACTCTTGGAAGAACATTTGCTGTTTGAGTGAAAAAAAATTCGATATTCGACCGCAACAAAAATTTAATTGTCCAGTGAAAGTAAATTATATACACCTCAAACTCTCCTTTAATACCTTGGATGTTATGGGTGCTCGAATCTTGGGTTGGCAGGGAACATCAAACAGAAAAATTGCCATTGACGGAGGATGATGATCGACGTGTTTGTCTATTTTGTGTGCACAGAGATAATTTGGCGGACGGTGCAGAGAGAAAGACCGAAAACTTTCATTGAAATTAGTGCCAAAATGTCTTGAAGAAATTTCTTCATTTGTGTCCGTGTTGAAAATTAATGACAAGCATATTGGATGGAAAAAGAAGTTTAGGAGTCCAAGAGATTCAACGCCAAAAGCGCGCGCACAGTGCTATAAATCCCCCGGAGAAAGAGATTGAACAAGCCAGATGATAAAATCAGCGATATATCAAATTATGGGTGGAAAATGCTGATAAGAGAAAATGTACATTAGCAAATGATGCCAAGAATTGAGGCAATAAATCGTCAAAATTGCATTGCCAACAATTGAGATTGCACAGATTTCCATATCATGCCATTTTCCCCGGCATCGTGAACAACAAAATGCAGGAGAGACTCTCTCCGGCAATTTTACCGAACCACCGACAATTTTAACAATCACACAAAATACCACTGAATTAAATATGCTTCCTATCTGTTGTCTCCCAGTGTCATTAACCGGTGGAAATCTTTTCTTTTCCATCATCCACCAGCAGCACTAAAAACCAACCAACAATAAATTTTCCATTTTATTGTGAACCAAAGAAGAAAATTTGTCTATGGATTCTCACGTTGTAAATGTGCACACAACGTTCTCTGCACTAACATTTCAATATTGATGCTATCGCAGTGGGAAAATGTCTTTTTACTTTTCCATCCCAACAATTGGTCTTGCAATTAATTTTCCTTTTTGATACCATGCGGCAGAAATTCCCGAAATACCTCGTCATGATAGCTCATTAATTTTCCTTTTCAATTTCAATGGAAAAGTTAAAAAGAAAATGAATATTTTCACGTGAAAATTCATAATAAATCGTTGATCCCAATTAATGCTACGTTCAGAAGTTTGAACTCAGACGTTGATAGAAGTTAGCTCTTTTGATATAAATGTCATTCCTTATAATATACTAAGAAAATAACAATTATCGTATTTAAGAAACTCATAGGGGGAAACTGGGGCACCACCAAACACGGGGTAGCACCAAACACTGCGATTTTTTAATCAGATATTCGACTTGAAAGGACAAGATCTATAGGCATTTATAGGCACTATAGGGACGCTTGTCCACTGAAGAAATGGTCGATATAGTCCAAGTAGTTTAGAACTAAAAATTAGTGTTTGGTGGTGCCTCAGTTTCCCCTATCTTAAGTCTATTGTCTATTTAGTCCGAAATTTCAAGCTGGCCGAAATTTGGTACATTTATCCTGAATTTATATAATGTTTAATTACAAACAACGCGGTACAAGAGCAAAATTTGGAATTGACATCCATGAATATACTTTTGAATTTCGGTACCTTCTGAATAAATCTCTGAGGCCCTTCAGGAGAACGTTTTTAAGAAGTGGGTAGAATTATTTGATCAAACGCATGTCATCTCATTAATGGTGCATTGTAGGCTTTTGGTGTCCAGAAACGATTTGTGAAGAAGAATTCAAGGAAAATTTCCCTAAAACTAACACCATCTCTGAATTTTAAATCTTAAGGAAATTCTAATTAAATAATTTAGGGCAAAATATCTATATTTTAGGAAATTTTTAAAGAATAAATTTTATTTTAAGAATATAGTTTTTAATGCTAAATGTAGGGGAGACCGGGGAGGTTTGGGATAGGGGTAGTATGAGACGAGGCGATTTTTTCATTAATTATTGAAATAAATGGGATTTAACCACTACTCAATCGTAGGCATCAATAAGATGTATCTTGACTAAAAGAATGGATATGGATATCCTCATTTCTATTGCTTAAATTCAAATTGTCAATTGCTGATTGACAAAAAAAGACTTTATAGTACAAATAAGATTGATATTAATTTCCAAGTGTAAATAAAAGATGAAACATTTTTATTTCTATCAGAAATATTTTTAAATTTGGTATTTAAAATTAATTAACGTGTTCCAGTAATACAAATTATGTGAGAAAAAACGCGTCCCAAACATCACCTTTTGCGTCCCATACTGCCCCACATCGGGGAGGTTTGGGACAAAGCGTCAAGTTAAATGTTTTATCTTCTCCAAGAAAATTCAGTTGTTTTCCAAGTTCTATCGAGTACTTTTTATAAAGTCAATACCCATAAGTATCCTATAGACCGCATGAAATTGTAATACATTATCGTGATTTTGTGGAATACTGTCTCAAAGGCAAAACATGAAAAAGTGTCCCAAACCTCCTCGGTCTCCCCTACCCTTTTTGAAGGTGTCCGTCAAGAATACAAGTTGTCCTATAAAGTATTTTTCTTGTATTTGAAGGATATTCAAGGATTTATGAGGAAAATCAAAAACAAATACAGGGAAAATAAAATGGTGGTTTATTCTAAGGAAATCTTCCATGCATTTTTCTTCTCAAGTCGTTTCTGGACACCAATATCCTACAATGTGTCGTTATTGATATCAAATGAATTTAGGCAAATAGGAAAACTGCTTGTAATTTGGGACAGCTTGTAATTTTGGACACTTTGAAGGTAAAATTGGACAACACAAATAAATTGATTGAAATTATGGTTATTTTCATGCAGTATTTAATGAATAATGTATTCTATCTAGATATTTATTCTTTTTATAAGATATTAATAGTAAATACGTTTAATTTTGAATATTATTTGAATTAAAATTTCATTATTGAAACTTCTGTGATGTATCTTATTATTATTATGCCCAACGCACAATAACTTTTGATTAGTAAACATGTTTTTGAGATTACAATGAGAGTGAGTGAGATCTAAATCTAGTCATCTCGCTTATTCTCATGGGAAATTTTGAAAACATGTTTACAAACAAAAGTTATTGTGCGCTGGTCATTATTATTATTATTATTATTATTACTTTATTTAATCAGAAGAATAGGGTCATCTCTTTTACAATTGTGATAATAAAAAAAATCAGAAAAAAGAGAAACATAAAAAAAAGGAATGACAAGAATTCAGAATTAAGAGTGTTCAAGAAACAAATTAATTGCTTCTAGGATCCAGCCTGAAGATAGAAATTACGAATAGCAGCCGCAGAAATACTCGGAAGAGAATTACACAGAACGACGTCTTTTACAAAAAGCGACCGATAGAGGCAGTCATCTTGAACTTTAGGTACTATGAGCCCTCGAACGTGAAATACAATAGAACTTTTTGTTTAATTCACTATTACTATTTTTTTAATTATTATTACTATTAGTATTACTATTTTTCTTTGATATTTTCAAGTGTTATTATTACATATTCTTTCAAAATTGTGTTAATTCACGTTAATATCGATCTCTTTTTAGCCTGGAGTGATAATGTTCCTGTAAATTGCGTTTTTCGTGTGAATGAAAAATGTGAAAAATAGTCAATTTATTATAGATTCCCCAGTAGTGAGGTGATACTTGTTATTTCAGACAAGTGTTTTTTGTAGCAATTTTGGAAATTCTTAACTCTCGTAACTTAACAAATGATCGTCATCCCTACGAACGAGATGAAGTGCAAAAAGCCTTGACAGAGTCCTGGTACCTATAAAAGCAAGGGATTGCGTGAATTCGTGCATACTTGGAGTGCCGCAGTCAGCTCTCTAATGAATTTTAGTGAAAGGTTCCGGGCAGATTGAAATATCGTACGGTTCTTTCTTGCATAAACAGGAAGAGGACTTGGTAAAATAGGTTCTTGAAGTGGACAAAAATGGGCAATCTATTGAGGCAGATTAGCTGTCCAAAAATTGCAAGCAAAGTGTCCAAAATTACGAGCCAGATGTCCAAAATTACAAGCAAAGTGTTCAAAATTGCACTGTGTTATAGAAAAAAAAAGTTTTTAGGTAATACAATAACAACGAAAACCAGTTAATAAATACAGAAAATATTAATATAACTTTTAATGAAAAAATATGGTAAAGAAAAAATAAAAATTTGTATGATTTGATGGAACTATTTCAACGGAAGTGATTTTTAAATGTATCCCGCAATTAAAAGAGTGAATGAGAGAGTATGCTTGTGTGTTTTAAGGCCTCTACACATTAGGAGCAATTTTCTTCAAATATTGCATTTTTGACAAAATTTTGACGTTTCAAAATATTTTGTTCAAAAGTTCACTAAATATTTTTCCACAAAATTGAAAAATAATTATAACCAAACTAATCATTTCTTTAAACAACGAGAAATTTTTCTCACATTTTCCGTAATTATGTACTTGTTTTACAACTACTTAAAATTAAGACGAAGCATTGCATTAAGTACTTATTAAGTACTTAATAAGTACCTAATGGGTTTTTCATTTTTCTGTCGGGTATTTCTTTTTAAACTTTGTACTTCTTACAATTTTTCTGGCAGTAAATAGTAATGAAGAGTATGGCAAAGACATGCATTAACTCAATGTTTTGTCAGAAATTCTAAAGAGATAGGAACGATAACAACAAATTAAAAACTATCTTGATGATAAAAATAGTATTTTTGTTGACTTAAATAGATCAAACCTTTGACGAAAATTTCTTTTACTGCTCGACTTAAAGAAAAAGCAATATAATTTGAATATATTTATTTGTAAAAAATTATTTACCATATTATTATTGTTTGGTCTTGATTTTTGACTATCTTAATTAAATATGCTGCCAAAGTCACTGCCCTCAAACATCTAGACATAGACATTCGTGTTTGTCCAATTCCGTCGAAGTTTAAGGGTTATTTCAAATTCACTAACAAACTCCACTGAAATTGTCTCTGTTGACAGTTTAATTTCTTTTTCAAAATTATGCAATGGAAAGAAAGTTACACTGGCAAAATACCTTAAAGAAAAATGTAACATATTGTTATATAAATTTTCTTTTAGCTATTATTTCTGTCCCTTGATTTTCAATGTTTATGAGAAGTGTCTGTTATATTTTGCCAGACTTCCCATGGTGCATTAATTTATACAATGTTCAACATTTATAAATTGCCAATGAATTAATTTACACACGTATTTATACTCGCTCCTAAAATTGTGTCACAAAAATCATAGCAAAAATTTTGATCTCACGATCGAAATCATTTTCAAATTTCTTTGAGTATTTAGCAACTGCCAATTAAATACACAAGTGTCATATTGAGTAATTGTGAAATATTGCAAAAAAAGCTGTCTGGGAAATATTGATAAGTATATTTTTGGCGATGGAAGAGAACAATAGACACAAAAGAAATGATGAGGTCAGTAACTTGTGTTGCAAATTATGTGAAACTTTTGTGGTTGCCTGTTGAAATTGGTGACGTTTAGTGGCTTTTGTTGGCGAGAACCTCTTAAATTATGGTGTCTGTGGCGCTAAATGGTCCTCTCAATTTGTCCGACCAGGCATTTATGGGCACTGGGAACTACTGGCTGTGGTGTATTTTAATCATTCTTCCGCCTATTGTTAATTTATGCCAGCACTTTTGGTGTGTACAAGAAATTTAACACTAAGATTTCCTTATTGGGTGCCAAAACTCTCTTTAAATTTTCTTGAGATGCCTAAAAAAGCCAATTTTGCCTCATTTGAAATTTGTAACAGTCATCCAGTTCGCACGATTCTTTTAAGCAAAAATTCTTTCCCCCTTTGGCAGACATTTACACGCGCCATGGAAGAAGAGTATTTCATTCACGCAAGAGTACTCCTCTGGTCCATTGTTTGGGAATCTCAATGGTAAAAACAAGATGCTGCTGATGCGAAGAGTGCTCGAGGAAATAAAATCTCATTGATGCGTGCTTATGAAACACGGAAACTTTACAGTTCTTGATGGTGTCAACAAGCTAACAAACACCGTGATTTACATCTTTTTTTTCCAATTGCTAGATTCTAAAAACATAGATTTCTATCCATTTGCTATCACATGAAAATTGCCAGAGATCGCACAAGATCACCAAGTGATGAACTTGAGATGATCATCCGTGAGAGATTGAGATCTTACAAGGTGTAACAAACTGTTCACAGAGATGGATTCAATGTCTTCTACAAGATTTATGGGTTCGTTATGGAAATATTTTATTCTCAATGAATTGTAAAATTTTAATATACGCCGCGACTAGACTTAAAGTTTTAGCATGCAGCTGGATATGGAAATTATGCAATAATCTTCATACTTTTTAAGAGTGTTGTTTATGAATCTTTGAAAATCAGAAGTTGTATTTTTACCATTAATTGCTTATTCATTAATATTAGAACCAAGTCTGAGTGTTATCCTTCCATGTATTGACACTAAACTGTGATAGATCCAGGCGATGTGCCTTAGACGAACTTTGACTGCCAAGGTATTAGGTGTTGAGAAATTTTATAAATTGAAATTGAAAATTTAAATTGAAAATTGAAATTGAAAATTGAAATTGAAAATTGAAAATTGAAAATTGAAAATTGAAAATTGAAAATTGAAAATTGAAAATTGAAAATTGAAAATTGAAAATTGAAAATTGAAAATTGAAAATTGAAAATTGAAAATTGAAAATTGAAAATTGAAAATTGAAAATTGAAAATTGAAAATTGAAATTGAAAATTGAAAATTGAAATTGAAATTGAAATTGGAAAATTGAAAATTGAAATTGAAATTGAAATTGAAATTGAAAATTGAAAATTGAAAATTGAAATTGAAATTGAAAATTGAAATTGAAATTGAAAGAAAATTGAAAATTGATGGTGCTGGCACACCTTTTCAATTGAGTGAAATTCAATCGATTGAAATTTTACCTCTTACTCTTTTAAACTAAAATAACATATGTTTGTCTCTTTCTGTCAAATGAAAATTGAAATTTCAATTTCATTTTCAATTTCAATTTCAGTTTTCGTTTGATAGAAAGAGAGAACTATATCTAATTTCAAGTTTGAAAGACCAAGAGGTAAAATTTCAATCGATTGAATTTCACTCAATTGAAAAGGTGTGCCATCGTCTTGAAAATTGAAATTGAAAATTGAAAATTGAAAATTGAAATTGAAATTGAAATTGAAATTGAAATTGAAATTGAAATTGAAATTGAAAATTGAAAATTGAAAATTGAAAATTGAAATTGAAAATTGAAATGAAAATTGAAATTGAAAATTGAAATTGAAAATTGACATTGAAATTGAAAATTGAAATTGAAAATGTGTTCCAACTCCTTAACAAAGATCAAAAAATTTTATGAAAATTTTTTTAATGGAATTCTGGATAACACGAAATTGCTGATAAATAAATTTGGGAGTTCGGAAAAACGTAATTCAATTATAATTAAGTAAATATGTAAATTATAGACTTCTCTGAGTGAGAACTATTTAAATGGTTTTTTTTATCAGTTTAAACAGAGTTTTCACAACTTTAAATACTCATAAATCTTATGGAGCTGGCACACCTTTTCAATTGAGTGAATTTCAATCGATTGAAATTTTACCTCTTACTCTTTCAAACTGAAATCAGATATAGGTGTCTCTTTCTGTCAAATGAAATTTAAATTTGAAATTGGAATTTAAATTTCAATTTCAATTTTCATTTGACAGAAAGAGACACATATATTTTATTTTACATTGAAAGAGTAAGAGGTGAAATTTCAATCGATTGAAATTCACTCAATTGAAAAGGTGTGCCAGTACCATAAATTTTAAATTTCAAAATATAAGGTAATCTGCCCTAAAATCAGTCGATTCCTCGACTGGACCGGTGGTCAATTTTTGAATATTTTATGGTCAATTTCTGTGAAATTGTCATTGATTCTTATTATTTATGGAATAATTGACCTATTATTGTAAAGTCATACGCTAAATTATTATAGTAAATATAAATAAATTGTGTAAAAACTCTACCGGTCGACTTGAGGGCAATTTACCTTACACCCCTTATTCTTTTCCATAATATTAAGGAGAATTTTAAATGGAACCAAGATATTTTGAATCAAAATCCCGGTTTAGAGAAGTGAAAATTGCCTCTTGAGCTTTACTTTAGTTTATTTGTAGGGGAAAATGCGCTACTCTGGACTTCGGACAACTCAAGCTGCGAACGATATGGTTTTTAATTAATTTGGCCCATTATAATATTATATTGTTCATAGCTAGTCCAGTGTCTCAATTTTCCTGCAAAGAGCTAACTATGGGTAAAATTCATAGAAAAAATTGAGTTGACCGAAGGTATCGCGTTTTCCCCTACTTATCTTCCAGAGCATAAAAAAGCCTTTACAAAACCTAGAGAATATTTAAAAAAATCTTTTACGTTTAATATTTTTTCTCTAATTTTCATTATTAGCTCATATTTTTTGTTATTTATTCAAATTTTTGTTAATCTTTCTCTATCATTAGGGGAAGTGCTCATAATTTGGGACAGCTCCTAATTTTGAACTCTTTAAGGGGTTAATATGAGGTAAAGTGATACAATTTGGACATAGTGTTACAAGTTGGACAGGGATTGTTTCTTGATAAATACAGTACTATTTTTTTAAGCACAAGGAACCAAATTATAAAACTATAGAATTAAAAAGATTAAAAATATAAAAATAAAAATGACGTACCAAATTTATCATGAAAAAAAAGCCCTGTCCAACTTGTATCATTGTCCAACTTGTACCACTTTACCCTAAATTGATTAAAATTATGAAATTTTCTTCCAATATTTGATGAATATTGGTTCGGAAAGGCCAGGGAAAGCGTGAATCCGTGCGTACTTGGAGTACCAAAGTCAACTCACTTGAATGAACGATATGGAAAGTTTACGAACTCCTATAGTGATATTCTACGATTCCTTCTCATAAACAGGAAGATTTGGTAAGACAGGTTCTTGAAATGGAGAAGAATGGGCATCGTATTTAGGCGTATTGGCTGCCAAAATTACAAGCAAGGTGTCCAAAATTACAGTCAAACTAATCTCTACATATCAATTAATTTTTAAACGTATTAAAAATAATTTTAGTAAAAACAAGGACGATAAACAGCTTGTCAGTTAATTTTTATTTATCAAAGACAAATATGAAACACTATTGAACAGAAATTATAATTTCTTTTCATTATTAAAATCTGAAATAATTCTTTATGAATATTTTGGACGTTTTAAATTTTAAAACTTTATCTCAGAAAATTTGAAAAACAGTCATTTTTTAGTAAAAGTCAGAACAAGACACACGTGTTATAATAGATACTTATTAAAAATATTTCCTATTTTTTCTTTCAACATTATGTTTTATTGTTTTGATTATTTAACTTTAAAAAAATTAAAATAATTCTATATGAAGTATTTTATAGTTTATTTTATTTTTATGATAAGATTTAACCCCAAAAATCTAGACCGACATCTTTTAAATACTCTCAAATTTAGTACAAATATAAAATATTAAAAAACTATCATGATTATGGGGAGGTGGGGCTACTTTGAGCTGTGGGGCTCCATGGTTATACGATTTTTTGACGAAACTAGGTTTTAATATTATGTAATTTGGATACACAAAGTAATTGTGGATCCAAATAAAATAATTGTAAGGTCCAACTTCATTTAGAAATATGCGGAAAAGTTGTATAACAATCTAGCCCTACAGCTCAAAGTAGCCCCACTTCCCCTTATGGCAAGTTTACAGTATTATTTCATTAGTAACTTTATAATTTATGAGTTCGATTTATTTTATTTATTCTATTAGCATTTTTTGTTATGAATTAAATTAGTATTAAATGTACTAAGTATATACATAGTCTTGCGTTGAATAAGGTTGATAATTTTCAGATTTGTTCCTGTGAAAAAAAGTTCTTGATTGTTATAATTAAACTCAAATTTCTTGTTCCGTTTTACTAATTTCTTTTACAATTTACATTTTTGTTTTACTTTTGAATACAATTGCAGACATAATGTAATTAATCTCAATGCTTAAGTACTATGCTTGCACAATCTGATGTGATAACGATCAAAGGAATGAATTACCTTTCACCAATTGGTGTGAAGATTTTCCTATTCAAACATTACTAATTAATCCAATGATAAGATCACATATTAAACACTCTCCCTTCATTTTTAACATTAATTTAATCATCATTGTTTACATGGAAACTTGCTGTTCCACAATTCATCTCTTCTCAAAATGTTTCCTTGTAGAATTGAACAAATGATGATCACAGAAATCGGAAGATTGATTATATGATCCAATTTTTCACCATGAAAATTACCAAGCAATTGCCATCATACACATTAACCCATATCCAAGGCAATTTTCACAGCAAATCTCTCAATCTTTCCTCAATTTGTTCATCAAACACCTCTCAAGCAGTTCTCAAATCCCATGATTCTCTTAGATAATTTCAATATCAAAATTAATGGGTGAGATGTTAATAAAAAAATAAATAAAACGAGGTGATTTGTTTGGAAAATGTACCAAGAAATTTGTTGTACAGCATCGAAAGATGTTGAACAAAAATTGTCACATTTCAACAATGATTTCAACAGTTACAGTGAAAATGCCAAGCATGTCGGAGGAGGTTTATAACAATATAGCATATGAAAGAAAACAATGGCAATTGCAATCTCTTTACGCGGGATTCCGTGAGAATTCCCTCATTTGAGACCTCAATAAACTACAACTGAGCTATATAGAAATTCATGTGAATTTGAGCATTTCCTATTGTCTCTCCAGTGAACAAATACAATTTCCATCTCAATCAAATTTAGCTTTATTAAGAGGAGAGTGGCGAGATATATAGGTGAATTTGGCGCAAGACTGCCATACAAAAAGTCATCGAAGATGTTTTTATATATTGAAAATTTAGTTTAGGTGATCTGGAAAGTGGATTGAGATTCACGCAGAAAGCACTTGAGAAATTGGTAAATCGAAAAATGATCGCAAGACCTCGATGAAGATCATACAATGGGGATGTTGAACAAAAAGAGCCGTTGTGCAAGAGATCAACATAAGGTGAAAAAGTAATGCGAAGCAATTGGCAATTCCCACAAGATCTTGCATTTGGAATCTAAATTGAGCCCTACATGCAAGAAATTCGTCGGATTCGTTGAAAGACGCTTTGTTATATTTTTAAATTCGAAATTCAAAACCTTAACGATTTATAGATCTACGTTAAACAAACAAAGAGAAATTAAACAAATACAGTAGACTCTCATTCAATCGGCTCATTTTCAATCGGGCGACAAATTTTGTTGACAATTTTCACGTTTAATTATGAAGCTAATTCGCTCAAATTCGCTGTAGTTCTTCCTATTTTATCGTGATTATTTATAATTGAGCACTTTTTGTGGAATTTACAAAGGCTTTGACGCTAAATTCTATCGCTAAACCGGATGACATTTTGCCCCATATTCCCGATTGAGAGAGAGTCTACTGTAAATTTAATATTTAAAAGGTATGGCAAGGCGTCCTAAGTCTTAACTGTGCGGAATGCTCGAACTCGTGACTGAGATACTATACCTCAAAAGTACTTTTGCATCGTTTACCGCTTACCGGTTCATAACAGATTTACTGAACCGATTGAATCATTCAAAATATCGCCCAAAACAGCTTAGGAGTAATACAATTGATTTTCTGATAAAAAATACTTATCGGTTACGAATAGGTTTATTACCGGTTCATAGCCGTTTGGAACCGGTCCAGGCTTGTCAGAAATTCCAAGACCTTTACAACGAGTCTAAATAGGATTTCGGTTGAGAAATACGCTCTCAAGAGCCTTTATTTTATGGCCTTTGAATATTGAAAAACCGTTATTAGGAATGATACAACGGGATTTTCGTATATGAACGAAATGTGCGCCTAGGTAACCTCTAAATTATTTCTTTTCAGTTTCGAACAAAAATATAATTTTGTAAGCCCCAATGGAGCTCACGTAAATAAAATTAATACTTATAGACGGAAATTAGGGGAAACTGGGGCACCACCAAACACGGGGTAGCACCAAACACTAATTTTTTTTTCTAAACTAGTCGGACTATCTCAACCATTTTTTCAGTAGACAAGCGTCCCTATAGTGCCTGCCTATAGATCTTGTCCTCTCAAGTCGAATATCTGATTAAAAAATCGCAGTGTTTGGTGGTACCCCGTGTTTGGTGATGCCTCAGTTTCCCCTAGAGTGAACCGTCCACGGTGACTGATCGTCAGTCACTGAAGACTGAACACAGCTACCAGACAGAAAGACCTCCAAAGGAACCTTTTAGCGCCCATAAGGATGGTAGAGGTATTACAGCTGTCGACGGGGTTGACATGTGTTGAATAGTCCGTACGCTCTACAGATTATAAATTGAACTCTTACAGTTAGATAGGGAAAGACTGTAATTGGTCAAGTTCTACAGCCACAAGTATAAGATACAAGTGAAAGAGCCAGTTATACAGTATGTTTGGAAATAACTACAGGTACGTATCGGTATTCTTGGGGCTATCAGATGTTATTACTAGTCATGATCCACCTTAAAATACGAATTTCCTGAGAAAGAAGAATGTCATTTCTGGTTTTTACTCTGTTTCACAATATTATACTTGCAAAAAATACGAAAAAGAGTTTAGGATAATGGATGGATCACATCGAAATCGATTTACGTGAGATAATGGACAAGCTTTTGCCTTAAACACTCGTCCTAGAATGTCATTGTTCTTGTTATTCTAGAGGATTTAGAATGACAAAACATTTGGCAACTGTACCACGACGAAAGGAAATTAAACTAGATTTAAACTAAGGTTTAAACTAGGTGCCCTTAACCTCGTGATCCCTATTTGGACAAACATACTTGAAAATACAAATTGTACTAAAAAATATTTGATTTATAAGGATTTTTTTAATATTTTAAATATTAGAAATAGAAAATTTTTGATTCTGAATAAAAGAGAATAAGCGAAATTAAAGATAGCATCGTTTGCATTACGAACACAATTAAAGTATAGATGTTCTAAAAAATTTAGAACTAAAATAAAATCAAGCTGTAAAGATAACAGAATCGTAGGATTTTACTTATGAATTTCTTAATTCCAAAATTTAAATTTAAATTAAGAGAGAAAGATTAAAAATATCTGAAGTAAATGCATTTTCTATAATTTAGTACATTGTTGATGTAAAATAAAATTTAGGTATTTGAGTACTAAATTGACGTTACTAGAATAAAAAACTGGTCCAAATTTTCAATTACGCACATAGTAAAATAATAAAAGCCTAAGTTGAATTAAATAGATACCGGTACTAAATTTAAATATGAAAAAATAGCTTCAATTTTTTTAGTACAAGATCAGTTAAGGGAAGAGCACCAGCGATCGGCAGTGTTCCTTGGATCGTCAGGTTAATACCATATTGTTGCTCCAAAATAAATGATTTTTTAAAAATTATTAGCTACTTTTTACCATTTAACTCTCATAATCCTCACAAGAATACAGTGCATTAACTCAGATTTATAAAACCAATTTTCTCTGAGACACCTGATTAAATTCCTGACGATCCGAGGTACAGAGTGCAAGTTTGCAATTACACATATTTTTTAATAATTTATTGTAAAAATTAAAAATTCAAAAGCACAGATATAGTACTAATGTATCAATTAGCATACATAAAAATACTAAATAATGTTTTGAGGATTATATTTTCAACTAAATATGGAGCATATCTCTTAACATTCCGATCCGGGGTACTCTCCCCTTAGATACATTTCTTTTTATTCTTATATGACTAAAGCGAACGGGAATGTGAAATGCTTAATCGTCCTATTTCAATTAAAAATGTATAGGGAAAGTGTGCCAAATTTCGGCATAGTTGCATATGAGCACCGAAGTTCTAAGTGTGAAATGCTATAATTTTAATTCATATTGATATTTTTTGTTACTTTCTTTTCGGGAGGGTTGTGTGGAACCTTGAAGACTAGATTATCATTTTTGTTTTCTTTAAATCTCTTCCTAAAATATTGAAAAATTAATAAAAATGTGGACATTGCTTTGTGTAGTATTCCGGCCACTTTGAGTGAAATACCGGCCACCTTGTTTATGACCACCTTTTGTGAAGCAACGGCTAGAAAATTTCAAAACGTCATACGGAACGAATTTAATAATTAGATTAATACGTTTATATGACCCACAAGCCCTGAGATCTTCCGTGTAATTTGTCCTGAAGACCTGAAGAGTAGCATCTCAAATTTACGCACAGATTCCCGTAGCAATTTGCCCTTCCTGAACTCTTCCAATGCCTTTTCCACATCATCTTTTTCATAGAAGCGGTGGTTTTTTTCTCTGGACATTGTAGAACTCAGAAATTGAAAAAAAAACAAAACATGAATATTTAAAAGCAAAATGAATTCATTGACTATTCGAAGTGGACGAAATTAGAAGCCTGGCCGAAATTTGGCACACTTCCCCTATGTTTTTACGCGCTTTACTGTTCTTATGTGCTTCTGCATTATCGACTTCTCTTTGTGTTGATTTCTGTCTCTACAGTTTTCTCCAGTCTTTCTCGTGTTCTAAAACCACCAAACAGTCATGACAGAAACCAATACAGAAAAAAGTCGATAATGCAGAAGCACTTGAGAATCAGTAAAGTACTAAAACACATGTTAATTTTTCATTGGAATAGCACCATTATACCAAATTTTACACTTTTCAATCCAGTACTTTGATCATTTAAAGTGAATCTTCCTGAAGTGTCTAACTCTTATTAACTGTCTCGTCAAAATGTTACTCGTAACCACATTCAATTAAAATCACCTCCCAGAACATTTATATAGTTCAATTTCATTATTTGTGACATTTGGTGGGGTCGAAGAATCATGGAAAAGGGGTTGAATAAATTGAATTCTCTCAATCTTACCGACAGAGCTGATGACATAGGTTGGGGGTGGTTTCAAGACACTCCTGGCATAAGCGCCTCGTAACACCTGAAAGAAAAGACAAAGAAATGAAACACTAGTAAAGGTTAAAGATTGTAGAATTGGCAAGAGACAAAAACATCTTTCCCCTTTTTCCTGACACGATTTCCATAATTACAATCTCGTTTTGCAGAGCTATGAAAATTTACAGTGCCTATTTGCATTTCAAATTAGCAATTTTATTATACAATAACCACAAGGAAATTGTTAGAATTTTTATCATAGTGATTTGGTTATACATTCAATATTGAGTTAACTCATGCCGTCAAAAGAACTGACAAAAAGCAAGAAATGACAATAAATTGACTTTGCAAATGAGTTTACTGCTAAATTGAAGCGAAGGATGGACTTTATTGCTAATTGTGAAAATCAGTCAAGGAGATTCCTTGTTTAAATTCAAGACACGCTTTGCGTTGAATATAAATATTAATGGAAGAGTTGAGGGGTTTTAAACTGTTACGTAAAGACGGGGATTTACTTAAGATTACTCAGAGTTATTTGTAAATGGATATTAAAATGACACATTAACCAAAGATTAAAATTACTTTTATTTGTTTGTGTGGGTTGATTTACATGTATCAAGTGTCAAGTTAGTTCATGGTGTATAGTATGAACAGTTCTCAGTTTTATGATTATGTTGAATTTAATACTTTTAATATTTCATAATCATCCACATTCCGAACAGATTTTGGCTCGGAAGTGTTTTTGTCCTTTCTAAAATTCATCTTGATCTATTTTCTAACGAAATTGTAACAATTTAGATTATAATATAATACATAGAGCCAGTAATGAGATTTTCCGTTTTTTTTATATTCCGGAGGTTAGAATCGACGCTAAGACGGCGGCGGTGATCTTATGGGAAACGGACAAGTAGATGAAAATAAATTAAAGAATTTTATTTTTATTTGTTCAAACTAAACCAGAAATTGTTTCAAAAACCTCTGTCATTATTAAAATACATTCAAAACTTTTTAACAATGATAAGAAATTTCTGAAAAGATTTTTCTGATATTCAGAATAAAAATAAATAACATACATTTACAGAATTCCTTCAGGCTGTGAATCTAAAAACACCTACAGTGGCGGCCAAAATAATAGAATCACTTTGAAAAGCTTATATTTATTTAACTTTTGTGTTTTTTACCAATTTGTTGATATAATTCTGAAGTAGAAATATTCAAATTATTAGAATCGTAGAATAAGGGTTGGTTTGGCGGCTAGAGGTCTCTATTTTACACAGAATACCTCAATAGTGAAATTAAGTTTGCCCAAAAAAAAAAATTGGAAAATTGTCATTTATGGGTTCTAAATATGGATTTACTTAAACTTATTCGACTTATTAGACCACATTCTTTAATTTAAATGAAAGTGATCCTATCGTGTTGTTAATACCAAATTTCACTATTGATGTATTCTATGAAAAATACAGATTTCTAGCGGCTAAAACAATACTTATTTGACGTAAGGTAATTATTTGAACATTTCCATTTAAAAATTATATCAACGAATTGGCATAAACGAAAATCCTAAAGGTAAAATGGTGGTCTTTGCGGAGCTGATTCTATTATTTTGGCCGCATTGTATGTTTACGTATTTACGTTTAATTTTTAAAGTATTTCACAGGGTATTTACATAGTATTTACAAAAAAGTGTCAAATTTTGGAAAATTATTCTAATTTTTAGATAACGGATATTTTTCTTTAAATATTAATAATTATGATATTTATTTTATATTTAATATTTATTAACAATAGCTTTTGTTGCAGATATCTCTTTAATGTAGAGTTTGACAGTATTGCAAAAGTGAAGAGAAGAGTTTAATAGTGTCCACCGTCTTTTTAACGTTACCAAAGGCTATTGAGTGTAGGAATGTAAATTAAATGTAGGAATCTCTCAGTACAAAGTCATGCCATTATAGATTTAATTACTCAATCGTCTTGAAAAGGGTTATTAATAAATTTACAATGTACAATTTAATTTCTCAAAATGTGTACTTTACTTATATCTTCAAGCTTATCCTTAAGAAAATTACTAACTTTACTAAATAGAAATAAATTCTATTTTATTTCAAATTTAGCAAAGAATATTTAATATAGCATAATAATGCAATTTTTGATCTGTAGGGGAAAGCACGATACATTCGGACGATTCAAGCTTCGAACAACTCATATTTTATGATATGTGATAAATTTGACATATTATAATAGGGTGGAATCACCACTTCTCGCCAGTGCCCTACTTCTCACCACGTATATTGAAATCGCTATTTTTCACGATTTATGAAATAAATGAACCGCAAAGTTACTTGTATTTTTATTGCTGCTACGTATAGAGTCGAAAAACACTATTTTTTTGTTTTGAATTTAAATGTTTGAGCATTTTTAGAGGAGTAATTTAAGCAAGTGCATCGAATCCAATATTTCTTATCAAATATAGTAAGTGTCATGAAACTTTTATCGAACAAAATTTAATTTTTGAATAAGTAATTTGCCTATTGAACATTTAATTACATTCGGCGAATACATAAAATTTGTATTTAGTTAGTTAGTATTTCATTTTTTATAATTTTTATGTAAAAGTGAGCCATGGCGGAAAGTGGTAATATTCTTAAATTGATTCACCACCTGTCGCCATAGCTTTTCAATAGGCGACGCTAACTTCACTTCATAAATTCTCAGTTGTCAAATCTGCATTGTTTACTTTCTGCAATAGCCCAATAATTTGATTTCTCAAATAAAAGTGAAGAAAAATCATTTAATGTGAGTAATAATAAGGTGATCATGAGGAAAAAGAAATGATAAAAGTATTCTTTGCATATTATTGCTCAAAATAATCGAGTTTGAACTTTTTCAAGTGGGTGGCGAGAAGTGGTTACATAACTGGCGAAAAGTGGCGACGAAGTGGCTATTTTTGCATTGTTAATAAAAACTAGTTTTTTAGGTACTTCCGCGTTAAATTGTAGGACAATTGTTTTGACGAAGCTAGAGTCAATATATCCAAGTACCTCTGTGTCAAATTTGAGTTATCTGATAATAAGGGGTCAAAAGTTATAATACAATTAATTTAACTTTTTCTTAAAAGTGGCCCTATTTTATTTTTATAGCTAGTCAAATTCCTAAAATTTTCTTTTGAAAAGATCCATAGGTCAAATCCTTGAACATAGAAAAAAATGAGTTGTCCGAAGCCTGAGTCGTCCGAAGTTAGCGGGCTTTCCCCTACTGCTATATTAAAAAATAACGCCTTCAACACCAATATAGCGATAGAATTCACGAAGAAAGATTTTTTACAATGAAACTTAAAAAAAATTCAAATAAATGCAGATTTTTTGTGTAATATCTTATTTATTTCACGTTATAAAGAATGTTAATAGGGGAAAGCGCGCTGCGTTCGGACGATTGAGGCTTCGGACAACTCAATTTTTTTCTATGTTTTTAATTGATGTTACCGATATGACCCATTGACTTTTCTGGCAATTTCACGCTTTGTATAGCTAATTAAATATAATATTATAATAGGTTAAATTAATTAAAATCAATCATATTGTAAAAAACGAGATGTTCGAAGCTTGAGTTGTTTGAAGGTATACGAGCTTAACCTTACATTATTTACTCACGCTTTTTAATAGTTTCTGAATTATAAAATTCATATAAAAAAATTAAACAACAATATTATCGAAATGCTATCGTTAGTTAGTTTTGGCAAATGATTCCTAAATTAATGTAAATTAGGATTTAAAAGCTATCTTAACTACAAAAATCAAAATAAAATATTGCACTTTTCCTGTAGCGTAGATGCGAGTGGCTTTGCTTCCTGCTTTACGTAAGTTTCTCTTTAATTCTAGAGTTTATGGAGGAAATGTAGATTATTTTTCAGTGCCTTTATGATCTCTGGACCATCCTTAAGGGCTTAAATTTAAGAAAAGCTTAGAAAAAGCAGGTGTGCGAAGTTACCCGCATATACGGTAGTATAGTTATAACGGCGATTCTATTAATAATAATCATAGTTAAATATTTATTCTAAAGATTTTATAATGAAACAGGACATATATAGTTGTGTTTATATATAGTTCTTACAATAGAATATTTTTAGTAATTTTAAGACCTCGCTGAAAATCCCTTATTGCCAATAAACATAGCTTAAAGAAAATAATACTCCTAAACATAAACTAATGGGAAATTTCTTCTGCTAATAATTTTTAATGATTCTGCCTAGTTGACTTTCTAAACTGCTAATTAATATTATCTTTCGTCGCTGTCGGAGTCTGCAGTGCAGCATAAATCTCGCAATTTATTATGATTGTGATATAATTTTACAGACACTGTCACTTTGAATTTAATAATATATCATTCAATTAAAACTATTACCTGCAATAAATTGCAGGGATCTTTTTCCTGATGGGATTAATTTCACTAAAGCATCCAATAAATAAGTGAAATTTATGTGAAAGGAGACAAAACTATTTGAACTATTTGTCATTATTTAATTTTGCTATATAAATTGAATTTAAAATAAATTCTTATAGCGTAGGTCGTTAATAAATCAATTTATTGCCCCTCGTTAAAAATGTTTTTTTAAATTGCTTTGTATGTTAAAACCTAGCGCCAATTTCTGCGAATACTTCATCAGCATCTCAATTGAATACTAATGAATTTGCAGGTATTGCTTAGAGCACGATCAAAAGTACAAAAAAATAAATATATCGAAACACTCCAATTCTAATAGAGATACACCAATTGATTAATGATTGCATGTTTCTGAGTATGCAATTAAGTGGGAGAGTAAATTGAATTGGTGCTCTTGAGCAAACATCGATAAGGATTTCAGAAGGTAATTTTGTGATCGAGAAATGCACTTTTGGTGTAGAAATGAAAGTACTTTCGAAATTTTACACAGATCTTTAGCCCAAGAGACACTAGCATAGCAATTTTAGTGACTTTTTTTGGGGGAGGGCGTGATGCAATGAGAAATTTCACAGTCACTCTGCAAAAATTTGTTTAGTCAATTCGATAATTGACTTTGATTGATGCACATTAGAGGAGTTTTGTTTTTTTTCTTCCTGCAAAGTGCCATAGTTCCGAAAGTGTTAGGAAGTTTCAGTCAAAATCAGCTCACTGATCATTAGTTGAAAGGTCTTGTCTGCAAGTTAAACAGGGTCTTTCACTAAGTTTGTGATTGGATTACTTGAGATTATTTGATAATCGCAGCTAATGTGTTATTACGATCCGGTCAACCACCTCTGATCGAGCTTAGATTCACAAGGTAGACATTTCGAACTGATAAAATTGGCCCAATCGACCTTTACGTAAAGCAATATTCGAAGTTTTTTTTACTATACGGGAAGGCTATGAGGCATCGCATATACTCTGGCTTTGAATACTTCATATTTTTCCATAATGACTTTCAAATTGAAATTCATTAAAGGAATATGGGAAAAATATGAAGTGTTCGAAGCCAGAGCGTGGGTGAAGCCTGAAAGTTTGCTTTATTGATTGCCCCTATTAGGCTTCTCCTGCTAAACTTTATGCAGCTTTGCAAAAGTGAGGTTTTTTCAAAATTTCGTTTACAGTGGTTTTCTCCTTTTCCGGTTTAGAAGACCATAGAACGATATATTGTAGCCTTACGGCTCCGTTCAGTAATAACCTTTCGAAGAGACAAAGCCACTCCAAAGCCAAACCAAACCTATTCGAAAATCTACCGGAAGCCTAAAGTACAAGTTCATATAGGGGGAAGTGGGGCACCTTTGAAACTGGGGTACCTTTGAAATCGGTATTTTTCACCTATTTTTAAATGTAATTGAGCCATGTCATAGTGTAATTTG
The DNA here is from genome assembly GCF_024763615.1 of Phlebotomus papatasi. Lineage (NCBI taxonomy): Eukaryota > Metazoa > Arthropoda > Insecta > Diptera > Psychodidae > Phlebotomus > Phlebotomus papatasi. The sequence continues at coordinate 95,917,723 of NC_077223.1, forward strand.
GCTTCCCAATCTGTTTGTGCAGCTAAATTATATCACGATAATGCTCAATTTTATTTATAAATAGGTGAAAAATCCCAATTTCAAAGGTACCCCAGTTTCAAAAGTGCCCCACTTCCCCCTACCTGCCGCTTTAGCTCTGATTGTTCTGCCTTTTCGAATTTCGATATTCTTGACACTTCAATCGTCTACAATGTCAGCAACAATGTGCAAACTTTTGCTGCAAAAAGTGATTTTTTGTGTAGTTTTGTGGAATTTAAGGATGGTAGAACGTCTTAATTGCAATTTCATTCAAAGAAATGTCCTTTTAATGAACTTGCTCATTTTTGTGTAATTTTCGGTTTAAATGTTCGAACTTCCAACGAATTTTTAGGTAAGTTCTCTCTGATATACCTTCGAATCGGTAAAGTAAAAACCTCAACCGGAGAGAGCTCTCAAATCGGGAAGGTTTACTGAACGAGAAGAATCAATAGCTTTCTAAATTTTTAGTTTTTCATAAATTCCTATGGGTCATTCCCGAAATATTGTATATTTGATTTAGATTTTTTTGCACAAGTTTTTGAGAAGATTTAACACTGTATTAATATGTTATATCTTTGGAATAAAGTACTTTTGAACGATATTTTATGTTATGATTTTTCATTTTGATTTTGACTTGTTAAACTTTTTGTAAAGTGGATTTTGAAAAACTCGTTTCTCAATATTTTTTTCGTTTTGTCAAGCTAAGAAACCTTATTTTCTTTTTGGATTGTCATATAACAACTTTAAGACCATTCAATTGGATGCTAAAATCGAAAATTAATCGATTAGTTTTCGTGAAATTTTTTTAAAAGTTTTTCTAAAATATTTAAAATTAGGAAAATTTCATAAAGTGAAAATTGACATCATTTTCTTTCTTAAAAGTATTTCATATTCCAATTCCACTCTTTCGCAATCGAACGAAAAATGAATTTATTGTTATGTTCATTAGAAGAAGAAGAAGAAGAAGAAGAAGAAGAAGAAGAAGAAGAAGAAGAAGAAGAAGAAGAAGAAGAAGAAGAAGAAGAAGAAGAAGAAGAAGAAGAAGAAGAAGAAGAAGAAAAAGGATGCGAATGAGTTAGATAGACGAATGCAATATGTTCTAGAATAAAAGGAATGAAAATTTTGATTTGATAAAATTATCTTAATTTAAAGGATTTATCGCAGAAAACGCATTTAAAATTATCTCTTAAATTCCAAAATAAAGAGGCATCTCCAAATTGCCCATTTTTCTGATGATAGTTTTTTGGAAAACCTTTTGGAAACTCTTCTTGGTTTACTTTTCTTATTTTCCTGCTTGAACTTAATGAGAGAGCAGTTATATAATCCAACTTTTTCAACTTGTGACACAGCTAGAGGCCAAACGGTAAGAGATATCGACTTGCTGTCTTCGACGACCCCCTATAAGTTTACATTATCTATCACAATCTTTTTTTTCTTTTCCTCACATCGTGTTCACCATCCAAAATCATGTTTTTTTAGTTTTTTTCAAAAACGCCTTCTAGATTTTTTTCCATTTTCGAAATTTTTTGAAAGTATTAGTCAAGGTAAACATTGAGCCCGATCACAAGTAGATTTTGATTCTCCAATAGTGTCTTGGATGAAAGGTAAATGGAACTCTATTTGCACAAGAAGTCGTTGAAGTTCGAAGAATTCAAATTCAATTTCGAATTTTCATACTAAATTTTCGAACAAGTTGGGAAAAATTTATCAAATATCATACTAAAAAGCTGGCAAAAGAGTTACTCAGTGATTATGGAATGATTAAATACTGGGGCAAGAACAGTAAGCATCGTTCTGTTTTCTTTTCTCGCAAAAATGTGAAGACCGTTACATTTTAACACTTGAGCACTTCGAAATTCGAACAGGATGTACATCAGCCACCTTGCGAAAGTATTAAGAACTAAGAAAGTCTCTTTTTTGGATCTTCAAATAAATTTTCGAATTTTCCAAGATCTACTTGTGTACGGAAAGATTTCGTTTTTAGACACCTATGTTCGAAAACCATTTTGAAATCAAATTTTCGAAGATCAAAGTTAAATCACTTTGTAGAACCTATTTTTTAACCGATTTGCCTAAATTTGGATTTTTTTGAAAGGTCTTGGAAGTTCCAACGCGGTTGTATCGGACTTAATTACTCATGAGTCAATAATATACCTGTAAATGATATATCTTTCTTGATTTTACTTTTTTATTCGTCCGTATTCTTGTTACTTATTCTAAAATATTCTAAAATGTTCTTTTTTAAAGCAATTTAATCGGTAGTAAACCGATATGCACCGAAAAAGCATAGGGAAGGCCAGGGCAGAATTAGCCACCAAATAACAGTTTTTATTGCCTATAATTTGTAGAACAAATGTTTGTATCAGTCTGATAAGTATTTCAATGAATAGGAAGTTAGGTGTTTACTTAAGATATATAGTGGTTTCCTCAATATTCCTTCTAAGGCACGCTATAACATCCCATTATCTAATACTATGTGCGGCTAATTCCACCCCGGTCTCCCCTACGACAAAATAATACACGGGGAGCCCTTCCTTGTGAGTTCGAGCACTCCGCAAAGCTAAGACGCTTTGTCATATCTTTAAACTGAGATTCTTTATATTTTCATTTTATTTTGTATTAGAAGTTTTTCATGAGTATTTCTTTATGAAACGTTTAGTTAAGTTTGTTTCAAAACGGTTCTAAACAATAAAATAAAATTATGGATGCGTTTTTTTGAGACATAACACCTATATCATTCGGGATACTACAAAAATCCATTTGTCAATAAGGAAAATCACATCTCTCATAAACCAAAATAGCTTTACAGTACCTCTAGATTGATGTTCTCTCGAACTGAGAGTGACTAGTTCTGGCGTCTTTGGAATTAAATTGTTATCTTGGTAACTCAATCGGCTGGTTTTTATCACATTGGCAGCGAAGGTACTAAATAAGTGGGTGTGATAGAATCAAATGGGAGTTGGAAAGTTTTTTAGACTAGTTCGTTTATTAGCCCAAGATAAATGAAAATGCATTGGGGTGTAGCACGAAAAGGGGGCTGAGATGCGGAAATATACTAACCTCCAAGGCACAAGGTTCCGCCGTCACGAGTAGGATTCCAGGAGAGACGTGTCCGATATACTTGAGGGCTCTTGTGGCAGCAGTCAGAGGCCCATTCCACCAGCATTGGGCATTTGCAGCGAGGAAGTTCTGGAATTAATTGGAAAATTTATAATTTCAATTCATGCACACGTTTCGCTATCCGTTTGAATTTCCACCCTTCGTTGTTTTCCCTTCAGGCAAACACTAACCCCCACCCCCCCCCCCCCCCCCTCCGCCCTGGGTTCATGTGTAAGGGTGCGTTTTTGTAAGGGGTGGAAGACAAAGTCTCTGAAGGGCAGACGAAATCAATAAATCAGAGGGGAATTTCGATGCTGTGGCAACGGCGAAAGAATTACTGCAATTTTCTCTTCCCAGCCCCAAAAGTTCCTTACCAGAAAAATCGGTGATGATGGACAAATGAAGGAGATTCACAGCATCGCCTCAATCGACTAACAATGTTGGGTAATTTAATTTTGTCATAAAGTTGTGAGTGTTGAGCTAAGACAGAATTATGTGCAAAGAAAGCTCGTAATTGCATGACTATAATCATTTCTATTTGCTTTTGTGGGAATTAGTTTTCATGGAGTTTTGCCACAAGTGCGAAAATTTGTGCTAGATGTGGCGTCTTGTCTAGGATACCGAAAAGATGCATATAATAAACATGCATTAGGGTAAAGTGGGGCACCTTTGAAACAGGGTTTTTTTCTTCTAACATTAAAGGGGGCTGACCCTTAGTAACTAAATAACTATTTTGTGGAGCTAAATTATATCATGGTAAGGGTTAGTTCCATTTAAAAAAGGAGATCTATCTTAAAGGCGGTTCTTTTCTCCTTAAGTATTGGAAAATTAATATTCAACTTTGTCCAAACGGTGAAAGGTATCGAGATGATGGTTAGTGATTTTTTAATTTAATTTAATAAATATGTTTATAAGGATAAACAAGTACCCAAGTACCTGTCTTAACTATGGGTGTCCCCTCATAACTCCCCCTACTGAAAGCTTCCCAAATATTCCTTATACATTAAGCGGACCTCCCCATTCTTGTAACGTAAACTACTATATAAGGCCCGAGGCGTGAAGTGCCTTGTGTTCAAGCTAAGTCCCTTTCATAAAACATCCCCTTTCGTGATGTCTTCCCTCACTCATCATTCCAGCACTCAAGCCAAACAGTAACTATCATGTGTACGAGGAATTTCATAACAATTGTAATGACATTTCCTGATGGAATTCGAGTGATTCTCGAGAAATCTATGGACTTTCTTCAAGTGTTTGGGTTTTGAAATGGCCAACATAAACACTCATATTGTTAAAGTTTCCATCTCTCTCAAATATCAGTCTTTAAGCACTCTTTTTAGAAGACTGAATAGAATGAGATTAAGGTTTATATTACTGTTTAGGGGAAAGTACTCTCCATTCGAACGTTCATGCCTTCGAATAATGTGAATTTCTTTTACTTTTCCTAAGAGATTTCCAGATTATCGTCACATAATTATCAATTAATAATAAGCTAGCTAATATTTAATAGAAATATTTAAATCTCTTAGGAAAACTTAAAGAAAATTCACAATATTCGAAGGTATGAACGTTCGAAGGGAGAGTACTTTCCCCTATATTTTAGAAAAGAAAAACAATTTTGAAATAAGGAAAGCTGTAATATTTAAGTAAAATAGTTGGTAAAAAGCAAAAGAACTTTAATTGAAAATTTGGAACTTAAAGACGTATAGGAGATGGCTTTCAGGTTTCACACACGCTCTAGGTTCGAACACTTCTAATTTTTTCCAAATTCTTATAATGAATATGACCTATCTTTCACAAGATGTAGTAGTAGGACTGTTTAACCTAGTGGAGTTGGAGGGAGAAAGCCCGTCGTGATTAAGACTCTTCTAAGCCAATGGTACCAATCACTGTTCAGCTGGAGTGGTAATTCTGAGGGGTGCTCGACGGCTAACCTCCAGTTATGATATCGCTATAGCTCCGCTATTAGGCTTGTAAGTGTTCAACGAGAAAAATCACAATCGAATCGGCTCCTCTGCCGGTTTTTACCAGTGAAGCGAGGAGGACGCCAGATTCATGGCAATCTCGAAATGGAGACTAGGCCACAATTTCGGGAGGCTAGCGATGAAGGGTGCTCTAGCATTTTAGGGCATACCCAAGCTCATGCGTGCATAGAACAGTGTGGTGCATTTCATAATAACTCTCTATGGGGCATAAAAGGTTTAATTAACTATAAATGATCATTTTAAGCTTTATAGATTATAATGGGCATTTCTGTAGAAGTCTCGTACATTCTTATCAGTGCACCATATATAAGAGCAAATGCATCCAAATGAGGAGTTATGCACACAAACTTTAAGGTTCTGGAATACTTCACTTAAAATATTAAGAAGAAATTATGAGGTTTTATATAAGTTTCCGTCCTAACCTCATCATCAATTCGACAAACTATCTCCATTGCAATCTTTATGAATGGTTTATTCAAGAATTCTCTAAAGCCCAGGAAATGAAAAGTCTTAGAAATCTTTTTCCATGCAATAAAACCTCTGAAATTTCAAGTTCTTGTGTGGAATATCCGTTTATTTTTCCACAAATTCCTCCTTGTTTTCTTTTTCCATTGAGTTGAGAATGTCACAATATTAAAGTGTAAGCATGTTCTCAATGTTAGTTCTGACACAGAGTATCTTCTTGTCTTTAAATAAACAGAACAGATGGTGGTGAAAAGTCCAAAGGGAGAATGCCAGTGAGATGGCAGGAAGAAGTCTTCATAAGCAATTTTCATCATCAGTATTGATTTAGCGCTAAGGGCGCAATTCATTCTCCAATGTTTTCGTCGTAATGGGAAATTCCCAAGTGATAGATTAGTTGGTGAGTTTTCCATTGAGTAAAATTCCAACTACTTCCTCCCAGAGTAAACCTCCTGCAGGCGACTCAATAAATTCTCCACTCTATTTTCTTTCCCACTTTTGTGCAATAACAACCACCATAAAATATCCCATGAAAACGTGTTCTGGTAAATTGTGGGTGTTTTGGACCCAAATAGACACCACAGAACAATAGATGGAAAATGCAGCAAAAATTCTCTGTCCCAAAAGAAAAATCTTTAGCATTGCATCTCTTTCGGAAAAGACTTTTGGCGCCAATCCAGGGATTCTTCATCTTGGGCGTTTAATCTCATAAAATAAATTTTCCTCCGGGGAGAAGTGCAGCAGAATCGAGGGAAATTGTATGTTGTCGTAGTCTCTCCACTCTTGCATATACAATTTTGAAATTGGCACCCGAAGCAATGATGTGAATCAACAAAAAAAAAAAAATTCAAAACTTTATATGATGCTGCATTCCGGCCATTCTTCCTGGCACACAAATGTTTTGTCGTCCGCCTCTTCCAATCCTTGGGTACTTTATTGCACTTGGGGTATTGTGTATGAAAGTTTTATTTACAGGAACAATAAAGATTTAGTCACTAGTGAGATTTCAGGATTTACAGTGTTTCACCAAAGCTCTGTTGATTTCATAAAATAAACAGAAAATAATCGTATTTTTTATACCGGGATGATCGTTTTAATGAAGTTTTTAAATGCATTACAATAAACTCATATTCTCTATTTTAATTATAGATTAGTTTTTGATTAAAAATAGTTAATGAGATTATTTTCCAAATTAAAATTAAATTTTTGAGACAAAGATTTGAAAAATTTCTTATAGTAAAATACGTAAAATATCAAAATGAATAAGTCTTTGATGGCCTCTCCACACTATAAAGAAATTTATGTCCATATTGAAGAAAATTCCCTAAGCTTATGCAGGAAAAACTCTTCAATATGAACATAACTTTTCTAATGTGTAGAGGCCATAAAACACATTGAATGTTTATATTGATATCGAAAAACCTTTTTTAATTACAATACTAGGAGCACCTTTGAAATTGGAATTTTTCACCTATGTTTAAGTGGAACTGAGCCATATCATAATGTAATTCAGCTTCTAAATTTGTTTATGCAGCTAAATTAAATCACGATAAGGCTCAATTTTATTTAAAAATCGGTGAAATATCCCATTTTCAAAGGTGCCCCACTTTCAAAAGTGCCCTACTTCTCCCTAAGAAGTTTTTTTCTAAAACAAAAATCTTAAGCATAAGAGCAACATTGAATATTTTCTAAAATATTTATTAAAAGAAGTAAAGAGAAAAGAAAGAAATGAGAAGTAAAGAGTTAAAACTCGGTATAAATTCTGAGATCCGTGAGTTACTCACGCTAGAAATTCACGGATTTAGCTAAGTTTCGAATGCCTTTTGTAAGTGTTTCGTTTCCAGATCAGCAAAAAATTAAATATCAGCAAATAATTCGAAATGATCAGTTGCTCAGGTCAATTTGTTCATTAAAAAGTTAGAAATGAGCAGTGAAAACTTTGAATAGGTCCTTAAGCTCAAGACAGACTTAAAGCTTAAACCAAGAGACAGCTTAGTGAAAAACGGATTTAAATGTATTCTAATCATAATTTTGATTATAATTGCGTTAAGCCGTCTTTCGGTTTAAGCCCTATTTTTTTTTGGATGAAGGCAACAAGGATAACAATCTCTTGGTGTTGGGGATGCGGTGTTGCTATGGAAGCTGAGGAGCACTTTCCGTGGAAGTTTCTAACAACGAGAATCTGTAGGGATATAGACCTACCAAGTAAAAGTAATGATTTGCTGTCAAGGAGCATTCTTGGATCAATTCAGGAGACACCGAGAAAAGAATACCCTAGAATCAAAATGGGGTAAAATCAAAGCCAAAATAGAATAGAATCAATACCAAAATTGGGATAAAATCAATACCTGAATGGGACAGAATCAATACCAGAATGGGATAGAATCAATATCAGACTAGGATAGAATCAATACCGGAGTGGGATAGAATCAATACCAATGTGGGATAAAATCAATACCAGAATGGGATAGAATCAATACCAAAATGGGATAAAATCAATACCAGAATGGGATAGAATCAATATCAAAATAGGATAAAATCAATACCACAGTGGGATAGAATTAATATCAGAATAGGATAGAATCAATACTAGAGTGGGATAGAATCAATACCAAAATGGGGTAAAATCAATACCAGAATGAGATAGAATCAATACCAGAATGAGACAGAATCAAAACCAAAATGGGATAAATTCAATACTATTTCTTAATAAATAATGACTTCCAAAAATCAATATTGCAATGGGATAAAATTAATCCCACGATTTCTAAAATTCAATCTCAAATTGAGATTGAAACAATACCATTTCCTCTTCAAAAAATTAATTTCATAAGTTTGATACCAAAATGTCCTAAACGTAATCCCAATATTTCTTAACTTTGTTCTAGAAATCAAAATCAATCCAAATTGCACCTATTTTCAAGAAAATTTGGTATAGTTTTGGTATTGAAATAGTGGTATTAAAATCAATACCACGGGTATTGAATTTGGATACTTCAAAAATTTTCTCTGTGGACTAACTGGTTTTAAATCCAAGAAATAGCACATGGAGAAAATAAAGGGTTTTTGCCATATCAAATCTTTCTAGACACCCTGATAAATTAGTCTATCCCACTAATTCCCTTAAAATGTGGTAAATTCAACACTAGAAATTCAGAAATACAGCCAGAAACACTCATTAGCTCATACAGTATCCTCGTAGCATGTAGAAGATACCAGCCAAGACATAATTCGAGGATTTTAAATTTCTTTTCAATATAACCGGCAATAATCAAGAAGAAATCATAATTTATTTAATTTTCTTTAAACTATTTAAAGCTTGTTTTTTTGCTTATTTCTGCTAAATCTTTAGCGAGATAGGACTTGCAGCCTCCGATTAGTCAATACCTATTCAAATTTTCCATTTGTGCTTCTTGTATTGAAGCTTTCCCAAAGACTTTCATTTTAATTTTCAATGCTTTATCTCTTCAATAAAATATTTGATATAATTAAATATTTAAACATATGTATTTCAACCCTTAATGAACAAAGTTTAAATTTGAAGAGATTGAAATCCCAATATTTCAACGAAGAATCCGTATCGAAATGGTTTAATGTGTAGTAATTTTACACGAGGACCATTCAAATATCTTTCAGATTTCTTCAGATTTATCTCTGTCAAGAATGTCTCCTGCAATTCTATCCCGAGTTGCCATTAGGACCATTTGCCTCCCATAAATTTCCCGACATGAAAGTATTTTCTGAAAGGCATTTATAATTTCACGCCGAAATGCGATTGCCTCGGGGCCTTACCTGGAATATCATGTAGCCCGAATCGTACATCCAAAAGTCTTCTGGTGTATTTCCGGGACGACTCAGTTGAATGGCCAGACACTGGTTGAGGATGAGGCGGCATCTCTGCGGTGTTCCCGGTGATTTTGTTCCCATTATGCCAACCGTGGGCCAATTACGCGACGCCAAAGGTTAATTAGAGACGCACAGTGATCGTCTTATTTGCACAAAATAGATGCCTTCTCTTTCGTCACATTCTCCAACAAATGGCACAAATTGACGATCCTCATGCGATTCTGCAATTTAACATGAAAAAGAAATGTCTGGTGAGAAAAAAAATTCTGCGTTTTGTGGCATTTGAAGAAGATATTTAGCTGGCAATATTGCTATTATTAAATGAGTATCATCATTTCCAATATTTCTCCACTCTCTTTCAAAACAATCCATTTGCCATGATAATTACATCAATAGAAAAAAAAACACCATCATCTCTATACATTTTAGGTTATTTTGCATTAGCACTGAAGGTTCTATTTGTTTTTACTCCAACGTGCCATACTTAGAGGTTTGTTCAAAAGGAATTCAACAGTAAATTCAGGTGTGTTAATTTCTTTGGTACTTTTGTATTTACTATTTTTTTCCCTCCATCCATGCCGAAGGTGATGAAAAAAACATTCGTGATATCATCTCTTTGACGGTAATTTATATTTTGACTATTTGTACAGGTCGTGTAATTCAAACAGATCACACAGGAGGGGCTCAAATTGAACGATGTGTTTTTTTGTGTATATGCAAAGTGCTAAAATATTGCAAAACTTCTGTTGAAACTTCATCAAGTTGAATGTCTCCATGGCCAAAATATCGAGTGGCTTGAGTTTAAAAGATGCAAAAAGAGAGACACCTCATGAATATGATAATGATCAGTAAAACAATTTTATTGGGTAAAACAAATAGTGATCTTCATGGTTTCAAGATCACGATCATCGAGTGGAGCATTTACTTAAATATGTTTACAAATTACTCAGAGATTAAGTTCTTCCCACGAAATCACGAGATGATTAAGTCATGTCCGAGAGGCACTCAATGGGACAGCAATTAAGAGAATTGGCAACAATTTAGGCTAAAGATCTCTTGAGAGCCGATTTACTTGGTTATTTTCATCTCATTAGTAAATACAAGAAGCTTAAATTTATTTATTTGAAATACTTCAGAAATTGAAAATAAATTTCACAAGTAAACCTACTCAAGATTTTGCTGAAGTACATAATTACAGTTTAAATGAAATTTTACATTTTGTTGCAATGTAAAAAAGATTAGGGGAAAGTGCCCATGCTTTAGACAGTCCCAAGCTTCATAATGACCTATGTTCCTCAATAAATATGACTTCGCGATATATTTTAAAAACAAGACAGTTTCCCCTAGTTTTTAAAATATGGATGCAGTGAGTCACATTAATCGAAAATCGTAGGAAAATTTTAGTCATTATAAAGCTTGGGACTGTGTAAAGGATGGGCACTTTCCCCTACAATAGTTACCTCCGCACCTAATAAAATTTATAAAACATTTGAACAACGTTACACTGAGAGAAATCCGAAAAAGTTAAAATAACATTCCGGAAATGTTAATTTTACCCTGCAGTATTGATCCAAAATCGGTGTAAATATTACCCTTTTTAGGTGTATTAAGGGTTAAAGGTACCCTTTTTCATGTTAATTTTACCCTTAATAAGGTGTAAAATTAACATTAAAAAATGATGATATATTTTTACACCTAAAAAGTGTTAAAGTTATGAGGAAAAAATGTTAATCGCACCCTCTTTTTTTTCTCAGTGTATAAAGAAAAATAAAAAAAAAATCAAAATATTTTGGTAATATCTTTCCTTGAATGATTATTAGGGGGAGGTGGGGCTATTTTGACCAGTGCGACTACAATGACATACGATTTTTTTTGCATATTTCTAAAGGAAGCTCGACCCTACAATTATATTATTTACAAATACGAGAAAAAATCGTATATCCATGTAGTCCCACAGCTCAAAACAACCCCACCTCCCCCTATAAGTAAATTAATAGATTTTTTTTAAAATATCTTTTTAGTCTATTACACTTCAAATTGAGGTTGCATTACCAAAAATAAATAGCTTAATAAAGGGAGTGGCAAAGCGTTCGAGCTTTAAGGAATGCTTGAATTCGTGACATTGATTTAATGGACCAAATGGTTCTAAAAATTGTTTTACACAGTTTGCTGAAAACAATTATCCAGTGATGTGAAATACAAGAATCGTGTTCACGAGTTCGAAGTTTTTACAAAGTTTTCATTTTGTTTTTTATGGCTCCGGCACACCTTTTAGATCAGGAAAGTTTCATGAAGTCGAAATTCGAAACCCTTTCTCACTCACATGTTTTGCATATGACTATCTTATTCTTTCGTATGCCAAATTCGATTGAGCTAAATTGAAATTGAAGTGATGTTTAAGAGAAGAAGAAGAAGAGTGCGAGAGAATGAGATAGACATATGCAAAACATGTGAGAAAGAAAGAGATCCGAAATTCTAATTCATGAAATTTTCTTGATCTAAAAGGTGTGCCGGAGTTATTATGTTTACCGGATCAAAATTTGCCTAAAATCGATCAGATATGGTGGGCCTGAATTCAGGATAAAAAATGTTTCTAAAATGCAGGTTTATTACTGGTTGAGTTTTGTTCGGAATTTGAAGACCTTTATAATAAGTTCATACTAATCGTTTAAGAAATAAGCTTTCTAGAGATGATAAACATTCAAATATTAATGAAATGCTAATTTAAACAACTTCCGAACTATACCAAAAATGGGAGAAAGAAGCAAAAAGCTTTTTTAGACATACAGTGTGACCTCGATAGAGTCAACGAATTATTTCCAGGCCTGTTGACTCCATTGGATTCGGTGACACTGTTGGAGTCCGAAAAAATCAATTAAAATGTGAAATTTTGATATAAAGGGGTATCATTTTATGTTTATACTAGGTAATTGATAAATTTAACACGATAGTAGAATATTTTATTTAATTAACCCATAAATTCTACACCCTCTGGTCCAAAAAAGTCGTATGTTTGGGCAAAAATTAGAGATTAAGGAATGATTTTAGAGAATGTTTTTATTATTAGTAGTCTATCGAGGTCCCACTGTATTTCCTAAAAAATAACTGGGAAGAGAAACTACGAACGGGAAAACTTACAGCATATACAGGATATCTCGGGGCGTGGTGACATCCACAATCCCGAAAGTCAAATTCCTGAAAGGAATATAATCGCACGGAAGATAATTTGTGGAAACACAAAAAATCTCCTTTTGCCTCCAACAAGTTCGAGTGCAAGTGTGAGAGCAGCTGTGACACTTCTAACCAATTCAGAATGATGGCTTTCGTTTCGAGATTTCGGCCTTTTCGGGATTTGGGTATTTAGGTTTTTGGCTTTCTGGACTTCGGTTTTTTCGGGATTTTAGTGTTCAGGATTTTGATATTCAGGATTTTGGCTTTTGGGATTTTGGCTTTCGGGACTTTGGCATTTTCAGGATTTTGATATTCAGGATTTTGGCTTTTGGGATTTTGGCTTTTGGAATTTTGGTTTTCGTGACTTCGGCTTTTCCGGGATTTTGATATTCAGGATTTTGGTTTTTGAGATTTTGACTAGGACCGCATTATGAAAGGAAGAAGAAAGGCTAGGGTAAAAGCAAAGTTAATGCTAATGGCAAGAAGGTAGATTTACGGAGAAAAGATGGGTCATACGAAGAGCCCAAATAGCTGATTTTATCCGTTTAACCTCTAGCTCTGTTAACGGTTAGATAATATAGGTAGATAGACGGACATCTTACTTGACGTCATTGTATGGTAATTGTTTGTAATGAAATACCATGTCAAAAAGGAGTCATTAAGGGATATGAAACAAAAAATTTCAAGGGATCTAAAATCGTAGGGATGTAAGTTAAAAAAATCGGAATTCCGGACAAGATAATGTAGAAGTTCGAACTTATTTAATTTCTTTTTTTTTTTTTTTCAAATTTTGAATAAGTGGTCCGAACTGTAAATTGATTTATAAATTTATAAATTTTTCTTTAAATACACAGTGATCTCTTTGTAAATTCTGAACAATTAAAACATCGCTCATTATATTGTATAAAAACTGCTGCTTTAACGTTTTACGTTTTTTTTTTTTTTAAATTTAAAATCACTATATTAAAAGTGAGACTTCATTATATACACCTTTTAAATAATCTCAATTATTTCATAGTTAAAAGATCATTAGAAAAAATCTGATATATGAGGTCTGGAATTGATATTTTTTAGTGAAACGATGTTAGCCAAGCAGGTAGTACTCTATTTCATACTAGTATCGTCCTTCTTTCCCTTAACATCGCAATCAGTAAGTTAATATCCAGAAAGAGATTCTTGATGAATTAATACTTGTACTTTTTTTTGTTACAGTCTATGTATGATATTTCCCTTAAGAGATTTGAGTGTCACAATATGGTCAAGAACTACATTTCAATCAAATGTTCTGTAAATTTAATTAATCGAACTACGACTTTCATTCAGGCATCTGGTATGTCGAATTATTCCAATATTTATCCTAATATTAGATTGATCGTCTACTACCGATTCTCAAATAATATGTATCGAAAATTCATGGTCGATGTCAACTTAAATCTTTGTGATATCCTAAAAGGACAACAAATAGCAGAATGGTTATCAATTAGTTTTAATCATTTTAAAAAATTCTCAAATGTAAATGCTTGTCCACTGAAGAAGGTAAAGTTAATTATATTTTTTCACGGACTCGATACTTTATTTTTTTCTTTAAATTATTGCAGGGTGTGGAATATTATCTGAAAGACTATGCGGTGGATGCAAATGTAATAAGCACTATGCCACCAGCTTTACCAGCCGGTAGCTATCGCATTGATTATGTCATGACTAACTCCGCTGATAACAAAAAACTCGTGTTAGCTCAAACCTATGCAGAACTAAGAAGAAAACTAGAAGCGGACATTTTATGGAATTAGATAATATAATCATAGATTCGTATTCTTTGAACTGTAACACGGGCGTCAGACTGGAAGTTTAGCCCAGTTCCCAAAAGCCTCGAAATTTAAAATATCAAATGATTAAACTGATTTTTCAAAAGTCTTATGAAGTTCTTACCTTAATTTGCTTTTAATATTTAATCATAATGCCACGATTTCTGAAAAATATTGCCAAGAAATACGAGGAGTTGGTATCATATGACTAACACTAAAAAAATTAATAAACTTACGCAATGCTGACTTTGAAATCTATGAATTGAAATTTTTGAATAGTGAATTGATAGTGAATTGTTGAACTATGAACTGAAAGAGCTCATCGAGACGTACGTACGTAGTTTGAGATCGTACGAAGCATGGAAACTTTCTTTTATACCCAATTCCTTACCTTTAAAATATGACCTACAATCCAAGATTGAATGTAAAGAAACTCATCTACCATAAGTTAGTAAGGGCTTATGACTGGCTATTCAATATTCTATTTCTTCTCTACAATTATAATAATTCATATCAGAAAAAAATTCATTAGATATCTGTAATATAATCTCAATTGCTTATTCCGTACTTAAAAAAGCATTATAAATATGGATATGGAAACTGAAATTGTGTATTTCATTTCAATCATGACTGTTAAACGGATAGTACGTTACTTTTCGTTTATATTATTTTTCTACATGACGTCACAAGTAGTAAGCCATCACTAAAAATTGTTTTTTGGCCAAATAGTGTTCATTAAGTTCTTACATTTCTAATTACAGCCTATGTATGATGTTTTCCTTAAAAGATTTGAGTGTTTCAGTTTGTCGAAGAATGACATTTCAGTAAAATGTTCTGTGAACTTAATTAATCGCAATACGACTTATCTTCAAGCATCTGGTATGTCAAACTACTCCGATGTATATCCTGCATGTAGAATGACCGTCTACTACCGATTCTCAAACAATATATATCGAAAATTTATGATCGATTTCAAACTGAACCTTTGTGATCTCATAAGAGGACAACAAATTGTAGAATGGCTTTTTGTCACTTACAATCATCTTAAAAAATTCTCCAACATAAATGGATGTCCATTAAAGAAGGTAAGTTAATTTTATTGCAATAATTTTGAGCTGAACTTTTACTTAAAATTATTACAGGGCGTGGAATACTATGTAAAAAATTATGCAATGGATGACAGCATACTTAGCAATATGCCACCAGCTTTACCAGCCGGTAGCTATCGCATTGATTATGCCATGACTAACTCTGCTGATAACAAAAAACTCGTGTTAGCTCAAACCTATGCAGAACTAAGAAGAAAACCAGAAGCGGACATTTTATGGAATTAGATAATATAATCATTGATTCGTATTCTTTGAACTGTAACACGGGCTTCAGACTGGAAGTTTAGCCCAGTTCCCAATAGCCTCGAAATTTAAAATATCAAATGATTAAACTGAATTCTCAAAAGTCTTATGAAGTTCTTAGGGTAAGTGTGCCAAATTCCGGCCAGCTTGCAATTCCGGCCACCCTTTTTGTTCCTCGAATTTCTATGAATTTTTAGTTTTTACATACTCTAGAGATTATACAATGCAAAAGAATAACAAAAAGTGTAGCTTGGACAAACGGGATGACGTGAAAAAGGCATTGGAAGAATTCTTGAAGGGCAAGGAACTATAAGAATGAAGGTGGTCGAAATAGGGCACCAAAGTTATGTCTATATTCTTATTCATTTTAAAATGTATTAAGAATGACTTTAGAGTAAATAAAGTCTGTCTACAAAGTTCTAAGCAACACTCCTTAAGTAAAAGGAATAAAAAAATCTATTTCTTATAAAGATATTACATTTCAAACTTGAGACTTTGGCGCTTGCATGCAACTATGCCGAAATTTGGCACACTTACCCTACCTTAATTTGCTTTTAATATTCAATCATAATGTCACGATTTCTGAAAAATATTGCCAAGAAATACGAAAAGTTGGGATCATATGGCTATATCCTGGGTCTGAGTATCATATAAAAGAGCTTTCTTTAAGAAAATTTAATTATTGAGTTGTTGAGAGGGGCTTCCTTTGAAATCTATGTTAAAGAGTTATAAATACAAATTCTATTGCGAATGTAAGTAAGTATAGAAAATTTTATTTCATTTTATAAATGAATTTGTCCTTTGGGCGTGACTTTGCCCTACTGTTCGTAAGCTTTAAGTGTTTGAGGGGTTAAAGATACCCTTTTTCATGTTAATTTTACCCTTAAAAGGGTGTAAAATTAACATTAAAAAATGTTGATATATTTTTACATCTAAAAAGTGTTAGTTATGAAGAAAAAAGTTTATCGCACCACCGTTTTTTCTCGGTGTAGGCTATAACACTGAAAAATTTAATAAACTTACGCGATGCTGACTCTGAAATCAGAATTAAAATTTTTAAATAGTGAATTGATAGTGAATTGTTGAACTATGAACTGAAAGAGCTCATCGGGACGTACGTACGTAGCTTGAGATCGTACGAAGCATGGAAACTTTCTTTTATACCCAATTCCTTACCTTTAAAATATGACCTACAATCCAAGATTGCATGTAAAGAAACTCATCTACCATAAGTTAGTAAGGGCTTATGGCTGGCTATTCAATAATTCTATTTCTATTCCACAATTATAATAATTCATATCAGAAAAAAATTCATTAGATATCTGTAACATAATCTCAATTGCTTATTCCGTACTTAAAAAAGCATTATAAATATGGATATGGAAACTGAAATTGTGTATTTCATTTCAATCATGACTGTTAAACGGATAGTACGTTATTTTTCGTTTATCTTATTTTTTTACATGACGTCACAAGTAGTAAGCCATCACTAAAAATTGGTTTTTGGCCAAATAGTGTTCATTAAGTTCTTACTTTTTTAATTACAGCCTATGTATGATGTTTTCCTTAAAAGATTTGAGTGTTTCAGTTTGTCGAAGAATGACATTTCAGTAAAATGTTCTGTGAACTTAATTAATCGCAATACGACTTATCTTCAAGCATCTGGTATGTCAAACTACTCCGATGTATATCCTGCATGTAGAATGACCGTCTACTACCGATTCTCAAACAATATATATCGAAAATTTATGATCGATTTCAAACTGAACCTTTGTGATCTCATAAGAGGACAACAAATTGTAGAATGGCTTTTTGTCACTTACAATCATCTTAAAAAATTCTCCAACATAAATGGATGTCCATTAAAGAAGGTAAGTTAATTTTATTGCAATAATTTTGAGCTGAACTTTTACTTAAAATTATTACAGGGCGTGGAATACTATGTAAAAAATTATGCAATGGATGACAGCATACTTAGCAATATGCCACCAGCTTTACCAGCCGGTAGCTATCGCATTGATTATGCCATGACTAACTCTGCTGATAACAAAAAACTCGTGTTAGCTCAAACCTATGCAGAACTAAGAAGAAAACCAGAAGCGGACATTTTATGGAATTAGATAATATAATCATTGATTCGTATTCTTTGAACTGTAACACGGGCTTCAGACTGGAAGTTTAGCCCAGTTCCCAATAGCCTCGAAATTTAAAATATCAAATGATTAAACTGAATTCTCAAAAGTCTTATGAAGTTCTTAGGGTAAGTGTGCCAAATTCCGGCCAGCTTGCAATTCCGGCCACCCTTTTTGTTCCTCGAATTTCTATGAATTTTTAGTTTTTACATACTCTAGAGATTATACAATGCAAAAGAATAACAAAAAGTGTAGCTTGGACAAACGGGATGACGTGAAAAAGGCATTGGAAGAATTCTTGAAGGGCAAGGAACTATAAGAATGAAGGTGGTCGAAATAGGGCACCAAAGTTATGTCTATATTCTTATTCATTTTAAAATGTATTAAGAATGACTTTAGAGTAAATAAAGTCTGTCTACAAAGTTCTAAGCAACACTCCTTAAGTAAAAGGAATAAAAAAATCTATTTCTTATAAAGATATTACATTTCAAACTTGAGACTTTGGCGCTTGCATGCAACTATGCCGAAATTTGGCACACTTACCCTACCTTAATTTGCTTTTAATATTCAATCATAATGTCACGATTTCTGAAAAATATTGCCAAGAAATACGAAAAGTTGGGATCATATGGCTATATCCTGGGTCTGAGTATCATATAAAAGAGCTTTCTTTAAGAAAATTTAATTATTGAGTTGTTGAGAGGGGCTTCCTTTGAAATCTATGTTAAAGAGTTATAAATACAAATTCTATTGCGAATGTAAGTAAGTATAGAAAATTTTATTTCATTTTATAAATGAATTTGTCCTTTGGGCGTGACTTTGCCCTACTGTTCGTAAGCTTTAAGTGTTTGAGGGGTTAAAGATACCCTTTTTCATGTTAATTTTACCCTTAAAAGGGTGTAAAATTAACATTAAAAAATGTTGATATATTTTTACATCTAAAAAGTGTTAGTTATGAAGAAAAAAGTTTATCGCACCACCGTTTTTTCTCGGTGTAGGCTATAACACTGAAAAATTTA
This sequence comes from Phlebotomus papatasi, assembly GCF_024763615.1. NCBI lineage: Eukaryota > Metazoa > Arthropoda > Insecta > Diptera > Psychodidae > Phlebotomus > Phlebotomus papatasi. The sequence goes on from NC_077223.1 coordinate 95,936,609, forward strand.
ATAAACTTACGCGATGCTGACTCTGAAATCAGAATTAAAATTTTTAAATAGTGAATTGATAGTGAATTGTTGAACTATGAACTGAAAGAGCTCATCGGGACGTACGTACGTAGCTTGAGATCGTACGAAGCATGGAAACTTTCTTTTATACCCAATTCCTTACCTTTAAAATATGACCTACAATCCAAGATTGCATGTAAAGAAACTCATCTACCATAAGTTAGTAAGGGCTTATGGCTGGCTATTCAATAATTCTATTTCTATTCCACAATTATAATAATTCATATCAGAAAAAAATTCATTAGATATCTGTAACATAATCTCAATTGCTTATTCCGTAGTTAAAAAAGCATTATAAATATGGATATGGAAACTGAAATTGTGTATTTCATTTCAATCATGACTGTTAAACGGATAGTACGTTATTTTTCGTTTATCTTATTTTTTTACATGACGTCACAAGTAGTAAGCCATCACTAAAAATTGGTTTTTGGCCAAATAGTGTTCATTAAGTTCTTACTTTTTTAATTACAGCCTATGTATGATGTTTTCCTTAAAAGATTTGAGTGTTTCAGTTTGTCGAAGAATGACATTTCAGTAAAATGTTCTGTGAACTTAATTAATCGCAATACGACTTATCTTCAAGCATCTGGTATGTCAAACTACTCCGATGTATATCCTACATGTAGAATGACCGTCTACTACCGATTCTCAAATAATATGTATCGAAAATTTATGATCGATGTCAAACTAAACCTTTGTGATATCTTAAGGGGACAAGAAATGGCAGAATGGTTTTTAGTCACTTACAATCATTTTAAAAAATTCTCCAACATAAATGGATATCCATTAAGGAAGGTAAGTTAATTGTTTTAGATTAATTTTGAACTAAACTTTTACTCAAAATTATTACAGGGCGTGGAATACTATCTAAAAGATTATGCAATGGAAAATACTATACCTAACAATATTCCGCCAGCTTTACCAGCTGGTAGCTATCGCGTTGATTATACCCTGAGTAATTCTGTTGATAACAAAAAGCTTGTGTTAGCTCGAACTTTTGCTGAACTAAAAAGAAAACCAGAAGCAGACATTTTATGGAACTAGATCTCTAGAACCAGAACGTGAAAATTAAGATAAAATGTTTTCATTTATGTTTTTTGTTCTTATTTGGAATATTGTGGGCTCCCGTAGTGGAATTTCTAAAAGTGTTCGGTTTTTTGATAAAGCACCCTCTGGCTCAACGTACTCAACTGTTATGCCTTAGACACACTTACGACTAAAGTCCGGAGGCAACTAAGCTCGTTCATACACAAGTCAGTTCCTGACACACTACGAACGAGGCTTAGTATTCACTGGTATCCCCAAAACATAGATTTTGTGCGTTTTTAAGCAGATATTTTTATTGCAAGGTGCATGTACTCTTTAAAATTGAAATAAACTTAAAATGGAGCTACAGTGCCCGCTCTCTAATCCGGATCGCCGTAATCCGGACGAGTTATCGACGGTTACATTTAAAATCATTTTGAGCTTATGTGTGCACGAGTATTCAGCAATGAAAATGAATTACTGTGATGTTTTTGTTTAATAAATGAAGTATAATAGCATAAAATTCTCTAGGGGAAACTGGGGCGCCACCAAACACTGGGGTAGCACCAAACACTAATTTTTATATCTAAACTACTTGGACTATCTCGATCATTTCTTCAATGGACAAGCATCTCTATAGTGCCTATAAATTCCTAAGGGTCTTGTCCTCAGAAGTCGAATATCTGATTAAAAAATCGCAGTGTTTGGTGCTACCCCGTGTTTGGTGGTGCCCCAGTTTCCCCTAATTATGTCTTTTTAAACTTTTTTTTAAAAAACTTTTAGTCTAATTCTAGAAAAAAAACTTGTATTATATTTTCGAAACGTTGAACAAATTCAAAAAATCAAACAAAATCAAAACAAATCCTGCACTTAAGAGCAACTTAACAAGGTTTTGGAAGCCTGTCGTCGCGGTTTCACTTACACTGTTTGTCTCCAATTAGAAACTTTCCCTTGTCTCCATTTGGATTAATTTGTTTTCAATAGAAGCATTTTACGCTCGCGTATTAGGTGTGATTCCTTCTAATCACACCTATTGTAATCCTCGGATTTTCTAAAAGTGCTCCGATCGAGCTGAAATTCACAGGGTATATGTTTTGAACATCCCTGATGCCGAAAATCATAAGCCGGCAATTTCGGGTCCGGCTGCCGTCCGGCCGTCCGTAGTACGCAATATCTCTGGATTTTTCTTGTATTTAAGAAGTTTTCAAATGATATCTAAAGAATTTTCACTAAACAGTAACATTCTAGAAGAGTCAAGGAGCAAAATTATATAATTCTCTTCAGAAAAAATATGAACTTAATGTGTTGAATCTTCTGTCAAAGTTAAAGCGTCTGGAAATGGTTTTGAATTAGGACATTTACCCTACATGATCTCAAAATGATTTTAAATGTAACCGTCGATAACTCGTCCGGATTACGGCGATCCGAGTTAGAGAGCCTGCACTGTAGTTTCATCTCTTTCAGGATTTTGAATATTCAGGATTTTGGCTTTCTGGATTTCAGCCTTCGAGATCTGGCCTTTCGGGATTTTGCCGTTTGGGATTTTGGCTTTCGGGATTTTGGCTCCCTCCGGTTTTAGAGGTCGTCTAGGAGAACATTTCATCCTTATACGAAAATCCCGTTTAATCATTCCTTATAATGACTTTTCAAAGTCAAAGGCTAGAAAGGTTCTAGAGAGCGTATTTCTCAACCGAATGGTATCGTTTTAGGGCTCGTTGGAAAGGTCTTGGAACTTATGACAAGCCTGAACTGATTTAAATCGGTTGTCATTACCAGTTAATAACTAATTTTTATGCAAAATTCAATTATATAACTCCTAAGGTGTATTTTGTACAATGTTTTGAGGGATTTATAAATCGTTTCAAAACGGTTATGAACTCGTAAACGGAAAATGATTGGCATCATCTCTAAAAATTTCCACTTTCAAATGACTTGAATGGCTCTAATACAGACGTGTGAAAATATTTAGCGATTAAGTAAGAAAACAAAATGAAGAATTTTCTTATTTAATTTAACACTTCGACATAGAATTTGCGGTATTTGTGGTATAGAGAGTACATGAGGGGAAAAAAACGCACAATTGATGAATTACGTAGGTTCGTGCTCGAGAGAATTTTTTTCTTTCAGATTCTTCCAGCAATTGCTAATCACGCAATTTTGTATTCTAAAGAGATCATCTGATATGTATCATGGAAAAGAGAAACATTAGGCTTATTTAGCAAACATTTTGAAGTTAACATTGATTGTTTGAATGGTTAGAGTGAGAAATGAATTAAGTTCTTTCGGTATAATGATTGCGGTTTATGGAGGTTAACAGGGTTCACAGTCGATTTAATGGGATTCATCTCAGACGTGAAATCACGATGGTGAAGGGGGAATATTATAAAGCTTATGAAGTGTTCAATTTTCAACCTAATGATTGTTGGTTTTGCCTGAAAATTTCTGTATAAGTTGGAAAAGACTCGGTTGGCAAATTGACCGAACTTCGTGAGCTTTTGGGCTTCTCACTCTGCCACCTGTTGATATCTTCAATATTGCTGCAATGGTATACTTCTTTATTTTGTATTAAATCATTTTCTAAAAGCTATTTTGTATGGATTGTTTTTCTTGGGCACCAATCATTTGCTATTCCATTTAATTGGCACACGGCAGGAGAGTTGGTGGTTTTGAATTTCCACGGCGATTTGTGTGTGAAAATTGAGATGGTAGCAATTGTGCAAAGTGATGGTTGGCTCTCAAGCAAATTGCCACTAAATTAATTGAATTTGATGGGTGAGAAATTGATATTGTTCCTATTTTTTTCCCGCCAAATGCTAAAATGCATTTTATACCAGAAAGATGGAAAGCAAAACAAGGTAGATTGGCTATAGCACAATATGCAATTGAGAAAGAGATTTCACGTTCACTTTATTTGCATAGAAGCATTTTACACTCTGTTGCCACAAAATAAATAATAAATATTCTACTATCCCGACTTTTGATCTCCCATAGCACCATGTGACACTTCAAGGCGATATCCTCTCCATGTGAGCAAAACACCAGCAAAATCTCAAAATTGCATTTTCACGTGGCGAATTATGAAATTGCATTTGAATGGGTTTGCAATTGAATTGGCGGGAACAGCGATTACCTTCGCATCTTCACAATTTTTCCTTCCCCCGGAGATTACTTCAACTAACGACCTATAACTATTTGCAATTTGGAGGCTGAGAAATTAGCACAGAAGAAACATCAACAATTACACAAAATTGACCAAGATTTTTATGCGCATCACTCTTTTACCAGGTGAGATTTGAGAATTTTTACGGGATCTTCCATCAACTTGATGCCTCATATTTTTTAACAGATTGTTGGAGCTTCTTCTCTCATTTTAATACTCAACCAATTATTTCAAGCAGCTGAAAAGACAACATAAATTGCTACATCGGGTGATTGAATAATTTTATTATTACTGCTACATTGTTGCTATACAGTAAAAAACATTGCCTTTGTCATCCATGCAGGAAGTTTTACATGATTTAAATTAAATTAGAGAAAGAGATGATCATAAGCCTTTGTCGTTATACAAATCAAGATGAATAAAATAATTCTTTATTATTGAATTATAAAAAAGAAATAATTTACGCATACGCGAATAATCTATCAAATAGAAATTTTAAGAGATAAATTAAATTTTAGAACGTGAGGTTCTCAAAAGTACACTAAGAAAACACCTAAAAAGTTAAAACAACTCTATGGCAGAGTTGAATTAACTCTACGAATATTGCTGTAATTATTACTCTTTTTCGTTGTAAATTTTAGTAAATAGAGTTGAAACAACTCTTCGTGTGAGTTGAATTAATTCGTTGGATATCGATGTAGTTATTACTCTTTTTCGATGTAAAATTTCTCTTCGACTGAAGTATATGCTTAAGTGTTTTCGTTTTAAGAATATACTTCAGTCAAGAAGATTTTCGTGTGACAAAGTTCATAAGGAATATCAATTAGAAATATGCCTAACAGTGTTTCATAAAGACATGTGCGCACTGAGAGAAATGCGAAAAACTTCAAATAACATTTCGGAAATGTTAATTTTACCCTGCAGTATTGATCCGAAATCGGTGTAAATATTACCCTTTTTAGGTGTATTGGGAGTTAAAGTTACCCTTTCTCATGTTAATTTTACTCTTAAAAAGGTGTAAAATTAACATTAAAAAATGTTGATATATTTTTACACCTAAAAAGTGTTAAAGTTATGAGGAAAAAAAGTTAATCGCACCCTCTTTCTTTTCTCAGTGCGGGCATTATACGTGATATTTCGCTCGGAACATAGAAAACTTGAGATCAAGAAAATATTAATAAAAAACATGATAAAATAATTTAAAAAAAAAACATAAAATTGCAAAATCTATCCATTTTGGGATTTGAAAGAGTTATTCTAACTCTAAAAAAGGATTTGTTTAACTCTTAAAACGACTAATTTTAACTCTTAAAACGAGTTATTTTCAGTCTTAAAAAGAGTTATTTACACTCTTTTGTCATGTAAATTTTAGGAAAAAAAAGTTAAAACAACTCTTACGAATATTACACCTAAATAGAAGTAAAATCAACTCTAAAATATAGTTAATCGAAAATCACAATGAAAAAGAGTCAATTCAACATCGATTCGAGTAAGTTTTACTCGATTATTTTTCTGAGTGTAGAAGTTTTATCCATTTATTGGAAATGTTGAAGATAATGTAATCTATAAAAGGTTTGGACAATAAATTTACCTTATGATATTGCTTCATGAGTACAGAAAATCATGTTCTTCTGCCCACAACTTACTACCATGCTACCGGAATACGATATTTTAAATCTTCCCAGTAACTGTTGATTAATCTAGAAATGATTGACTACCTCGTATTTTAAATCTAAGCTCATTTATATGTAAATATATTAAACAAAAACAAGTAACATTTACTAAATTAATGAGATTATCTTAAAAAATGATTGTTAGATACATATGATAATTGAAAACGGAAACGGATAATTGAAATTGGAATCGTCTATTAACTGACGTCTTCGTAAAATTACTGAAAAGCCAACAGTGCTAATTTTATCTAATTATAGCTGTATTATTCTATCGTAATTATTTAAAAAATAAAACAGAACTTAACAACATCTGTCAAAATAAGCAGAAAGTCTTTGACAGACAATTTAGAAATAAATTTTGCTAACAATGTAAGATCCCTATACTTAATTTTAATTACATCTTTTATGACCTCTATACATTAGAGAAATTTACGTCCATTATTTAAAAGACTTTAACAGTTTTGCCTATGCAGGTGTAAAAGAATTGTTGCGATATTCTAAATACCGAAGAAACCTCTTTATAATGCATAGAACCCATAAAGCTGCCAATACACTGCTTAATTTACGGCAAAAACTAATTTTGATATAAAATGTTTGTCAAAATGTTTGTAAAACAAATTTTGACATAAAATTGTGACTTTGACGTATTTTATCGTTCTGATAATCACTTCAATATTCTGATTCATCGGTCTTATTCAATTACCCAAATTGAAAAAATTTACTTCAACAACTACTAGGGTAAAATGAGGTAATTTGGAACCATTTATAATTTGGGACATTTGAGATTTTCTCACTGTTTCAGATGAGCAAAGAGAAAACAAAGACCGCGAAATAGAAGAAAAATACGATTAAGAAGAACAGAAACAGCTTTTCTTCCTTTTGATTCTCTAAAACAGTGAGAAAATTTCAAGTGTTCCAAATTGTAAATGGTTCCAAATTACCTAATTTTACCCTGTAATCATACCGAATAAAAATCCTTACAAACTGCGATGAATTTCACCAATAATTTTGATATTTAACAATTTGAAGGCAATCAATGCAAAGCCAAAATTCCGTAGAACAAAAACCCAAACGTTAAAATCCCGAAAGCTAAAATTCCGAATGAGTCGAGATCTCGAATAAGTCAAATTCCTGGAAAGCCAATATCCCGAAAAGCAAAACTAATGAAGGTTAAAATCCCGAAAGCCAAAAATTCCGAACGGATTGAATCCGAAATTAGTATAAATCCCAAAAATCCAAAATCCCGATAAGCCAAATTCCTAAAAAGTCAAAATTCCGAATATATTCTGCAGCCACAATCATGGTACGTACGGTCTTACCGGTTACTTTTGTCCCGGTAACCTTTCAATAAAGCAGACGCATGCAAGATCCGTTGAAACCGAAATAAACGTCAAATGAAACATGAACGTCAATGGTCAAAACGCTACCAGAACAAACTTATTTTGACGTTTATTCGGTTTCAACGGTTCTTGCACACCTCTGAAATACAGTAAAATTCCTCAGATATGAACAACTCAAATATGAACGACATGATGCGACGACGGTTGAATTCAAAATGTCAAAATTGGGGTTATGTGAAGAAAATTTTCCGTGTAGTCTGAATAAAAAACATTTTTTCTTGGTAGTTTCTTAATAACTATTACCGTAATTCGTAATATATTTACTTCTTCGACAAAAAAAGGTGATAAAAATGTCAGAGCTGTCAGAGAAACGACATACTTGACAGATAGTCCCGTTTAAAATATTATTCAATTTGAAATCAAAAGCTAAACTTATTTCTTAACGTCAGCGCCATCCACTGATCTGTCAAACATTCAAATTCCAGAAATTCACAAACATCTCCAAAGGATGTTATGTAACACAAAGTAAATATATTATTCCATGAAAAAAAACATTCGATATAGCTGCATTAATCATGAAAATGGGAACACACGATCATATCTCTTGTATTCAGCAATTCCCTGAAGAAAATGTCACCATATAAATAACCTTAATATGCCAATTAATTGCAACAAAATACGAGGGCGAAAGAAATGTGTACTGTTTGAAATTCCATTAGAACAGATGAGGTGTACAAACATGTCAAATATTTCCGGAAATATCTCACTTGGCACATTTCTTGTGGCAAGTGGGCTAAAATTAACTGGGACTCTGGGAATTGAATGGGATGCATATTGGGTGCTCACAACTGTGGATCAGTTTTTGTGCTATGGAGTGGAAAGAGACCCATTCGTATCCCACCCAACGATCCGCGAAGAGAGGTGCTCGTGGTGCAGAAAGTGTGGGATGACCCTGTCAAGGTTGTTGTTCACCTCGAGCATGACTTAGCTGGCCACACATCTGCAGCACAAGTCTTTTTGCAAATTGCTCCGTGGCAAATTTTTCACTTTTCCGGCTGCAATTTGTGGTGTCAACCGCGTGGGCGACGCACTTTGATGGTGTCTGTGGGTTACTTCTTGTGAAATCTCTCTTGCCATTTCCTTCTTCGCGCCATCATTGTACCGCCCAATGCCTCTTGATTAATGGTTCTTCAATAATTCCTCCAGGTGAAAAATACTGTACTGGAATCAATGGACACTTCTAATGTCTGGGGATGACAATATCAAATTTGCACGCTGGGCAGAATAATTAATCGAACATTGGACTTTCTTCAGTGATTAAGATCGAAATGTCAGTGGATGATTTAGATGTAGAATATGATTAAAAAGATATTTACAGAAAGCAATTTCACAGTAAATTAGAACGGATGAGACAATTCTACAATAAAAAACACGAAAATTAATTTCTCTTAATTTCGCGGTCTTTCACATTTGATTTGTAAGGTTAATTTATGTCAAATTTGACAGATTTCTTTTTTTCTGACAGAAGGAAACCTTCATATGTCATTCACAGTAATGATGCTTCTAGACTGGAGAAATTTATTATAGCTCTATGTAGATTTTTCTTGTTTTTTTTTTTTAATTATTTCCTTCTTCAATTATATTCTTTAATTATTTTAAAAATTACTAATACTTATGGCCTCTAAACACTAGATAAATTTATGTCCTTATTTGTCAGTTTTTCCTACACATACGTAGCTAATTTGCTACGCAGTATAAATACATTCGAAAATTGTTATCGATCTTTTTCAACTCAAAAAAAAATAACTAAAATATTTATTGTATCGCTTCAAATATATCAGAAACATAATTTTTGTGATTCTAATGATCTTTAACGCAAAAAAATACACGCGTAGTCAAATAAAACTATTCATTAAAATGCTATTTAAACGTACTTATACTGATGAGATAGGCCTAACAAAAAATTATGATTTAAAATGAAGGAAAACCACTAACCATAGTAAAATCACTATTTTATGTAAAGTAATTTGAGCAATGTCTTCCAAACTGAATATTCACTTTATTTTGTTGCTTGTGTAATTCTTCGATTTTAGAATAGAATCAGTAAAAAAAGATCTTTTAAATAAGTAAATTAATTCAATCTAGAAAGTGCAGAAATACCAAAAATTTACAATGGATGTGATACAGAGGAATCGAATTTCTGAAAGGAAAGGAAGCTCCCGTTCTTAATATTTTATAAAATTCTTTTAAATAGCAAAACAAATTAAGAGTATGTGCACTAAAGACAGTAAATCTTATTATTAAAATTTAGTATATAATAAAATTTGGTTTTTTTTTTAAATTGCATTATTAAACGTACATGAGAACGCATTAACAAACGTTAAAGTGAAAGATTCAAGTATTTAATAAAAAGGGATGGCAAAGCGTCCCAGGCTTTGCGAAGTGCTCGAACTCGTGACATAGTTGCTATACCTCAAAAAAAGTACTTTCATATGATTTATTGTTTACCGGTTCTCAACCAATTTGGAAACGCTACATAAATCACTCAAAAGATCTCACAAAATAATTTATAGAATTTAGAGAATTGATTTTTGGACAAAAATTACTTAGGGATCCATAACCGGTACATTATCGGTTATGGATACTACACCCGAGGATACTACCGAGGATACGAGAACAATCGAAGAGCTCCAGGTAAGTTCAGCACGAGTGGCGGCCTAACTGACTTCTCTCTCAGACTTTCTGAGGTCTTAGGCCTTCTTACAGTTAGGGCCATGACAGACCTGAGGATTAGCCGAGAGACGACTTAGCGTAATTATATTATAAATAATGGTTAAATCAGGGGCTCATCAAGCCTAATAAAAAGTGAAGATATTTTTCAGTTTTCCTTGTAAAAATTTTGCAGATATTGCACTACAACTGAAACAAATTTGGTCCTAGTTCTTGTATTATTTCGGCGAACATTATGAAATATGTATTTTCATATAGCTTTTAATGTGCGATTTCGATATAATATCAGACTGATAAGTCAATTCACTTTAGGAAAAAACTTGCCAATAGTCTTCAGTGCCTCTATGCAAAAATGTATAGAAAAATGAAATGTCGAGAGGCCCCTGGGTTAAACTGCTTTTGCATAATTTTCCACTAAGTCGTCTCTCGGCTTAAGCCGTAAGTGTGTCTAGGGCATTACTCTCGGTACGCGCGACTCCCCTCACTACGCCTGTACACAGTAACAGTCGCCGTTTGAATGGCTATACGTTAAATTAAATACTACATAAATCACTCAAAACATTGCCCAAAATATCTTAGGAGTAATACAATTGAGCATCGGATAAAAATTTAGTTATGGGTTATGAACCGGTTAATAACCGATTGGAATCAGTTCCCCTTCCCTTCCAAAAACACGTTTTTGGCCATTTGCTCGAAAACTCGTCGTGTGATTTTTTTCTCATTTTTGGATGTGTTTTTTTTTTAGAGTTTATCCAGGCGAGTATTTCGTTCTTATACGAAAATACAGTTGAATCATTCCTAATTGAAATTACAGTTTTTCAAGGTCAAATGTGAAAAAAGCTCAAGTGACTGTATTTCTAAACTAATTGGCATCATGATTAGGCTCGTTGGAAAGATCTTGGAATTCTGAACAAGCCTGAACCGATTCCAATCGGTTATGAACCGGTAATGAACAGTTTCATAACTGATGACTAATTTTTATCCGAAATTCAATTATATGACTCCTAAGGTATTTTGGACAATGTTTTGAGTAAGTTATAAATCGGTTCACATCAGTTGTGAACCGATTATGAAGTGGTAAGTAATTTATGTCCGAACATTTATTGGCATTGTATAAATGAGCAGTAGAAAGTTAAAATTGAGCAGTAATAAATAAATTTTAAACCGAGATATCGTCCAAATTTTGGCAAAGGGAAAATAAAGGGCTTTTCATTCTATCTGCAACAATTTTAAATTTTAAATATATTAATTAGCCCCGTTTTTGTAAAGATTTAAGTTTTTAACTGACCATAATTAGATATTTTACTGACTATTTTTAATTTTTTACTGCCCATTTTGATTTTTTTACTGCTCGTTTGTTTTTTTGCCATATTTATTTAGAGGTCTATCATCTAAGTCATGAGTTCGAGCACTTGGCAAAGCCTATGAGGCTTAGCCACCCCTTTTTTTATAAATGAATGATCTAAACAGTGGACTATATGAATCGGATTCTCAGTCGTTTTAACTGAGATTCTTCACAATCTCAGCTTTTTTTTTAATAGGGTCAGTTCCAGTAAGTTAGTAGTAGCCGCAATCAAATTTTATGTATATGGTTTAAATATATTAAACGAAAAAACACAGATGGACTGTACTTCTTGAAAAACGATTTAGCAATAGTTATTTAGACACTTGAAATATTCATTTTAGTTCATTCACGTCTCTCAACTAGATCATTGGTTCTGTTTCTTCATATCTGTGCTCCTTTTAACTTTACTATGATAATTTTTGGTAATTAATTGCGGGCAATGTGTGATGTTTCCATCAAAAGATTTGAATGCTTTGAATTGATTGAGCACTACAACCCTTCTCCGTGCAACATTTGTTTCAAAATATGCTAGTGTTTATCCAAAGGCCAGAATAACTGTCTTATACCAATTTTCCAATTTGATATATCCACGGTTTCTTGTCGATGTTGCTGTGGATATGTGTGGAATCCTGATAGGAGATTCAAAAGCTGTATGGTTGTCAACATTCTGGACACATTTAAAAAAAATTTACAAATGTAATTGATTGTCCACTGAAGAATGGGTATTTCAATTTTCCCTTTATAAAATTTGTAACCCTTTTTTAGTATCTTTTTAAAAATTACAGGACATCAATTTTTACCTAAATAACGCTGTTTTCGATGACAAAGCAAAGAACGTTATTCCACCAGGAATACCTAATGGTAGATATCGTATTGATGTGATAGTCAACAATCATCTGACAACAAAGTCAGTGACAACATTAAAATTTTCATAGATCATCTCTATGGGGAAATTCAGAGAAAACCAGAGTTAGACATTTTGTGGAACTAGATGAATACAGGGTAGCGTAGAGTCAAATGTAACAAGTTGAATATTTATAATTTCGATATTTTCCAAGATAAATCATTGATTAATGATCTTCTTGAATCTCCTTAAATATCCAAAGTGATAAGTGATATGAACAAGGAAAGGAACTTAAAAGAAAATTCAAAAATATTGAGCTATACCTATGTTTCTAAATTATTAGCCTTACATTATTTACACATTGTTTAAGTGTACCCTTAATCAATAGTGGAGGTATTAGATGCGTTTTTCATTAATAATATCACAATTTGAGTGAATTTAAACTCGAAACAAAGAAATGTATTTGGAATTAGAATAGTAGGGGAGACTGGGGCAAAATTTGTCAAAACGAAATTTCAATATTCACTATTTTCTAAAATAAAAGAGACTAAGGCTTGAAATTTTTATTATAGATAGCCTTCATGAACCTTCTTAAACTTACAAAGTTTCAAAGGATTCGAGGAAGGATTATGTAAAATAAAAAAAATAATGAAATTTTGAGCCCTATTTTTGGAATATTTGGCAGACAATATCAATACTAATTAGCTCAATTTAAGCACATTTCTCGTTAAGATAGAGAAAAATTATCTTCGACAAAGTTGTAGAGGAGTAAATTTCTTATAAAAATATGTCTATTTGATATTTTTAGCGTTTGCGAGAGAGTAAAACGTCACAAATTATCCGAAGTCTCACAAAATTTGATCCAGCAATTTTGAGAATCTCCACAAAATCGACTTTTAGAAAATGATTCGAAAATCACATTTCTTTCAAGATAGAGGAAAATAGTCTTCTGCAATATTGTAGAGCAGTAAATTTCCTATAAGAATATGCTCATTATAAAAAGTTTAAGTTTTCTCAGAGCTCGTGAAAGAATTAAATATGCGTTTTTACAAGTTTTGCTCCAGTCTGCTCTAGTCTCGAATAAAAACGTCATTTCTTTTTTGGTGTTATTTCTGAAAAGAAAAGCACCACAGACGAGTCCGGAAGGAGTTTTTTCTTCAATAAATAAATTTTGGATTTAAAAATTCACTATCTAAGTATTTTTTCTCATTTTATCAGTTTTTAATTAATAGAATTCTCAATTATAGAGTTAGTGTAGCAACAAGAGGAAGAGGAAGAAAAGCAAAAAGTCATCGTTTTAATCACAAATTAAAATTATATCTCTACCTGATGGTATTAAGTGATGAAAAGTAGGTCAAAAAGTGTGTGTGAAATCGAAAATCTTAATGTGTACGCATTGTACGCCGGTAAACATTGCAACACATTAAATAAGATGAGTTTTTCTTCCTAACAACACAAGGCATGGCACCATGTGAGAGATCTCTTAGAAAATATCAGTAATGTAAACAATACGGAATACTCAATGAATCGGAATGAGGAGATGGTAAAAAAAAATATTGTCGAGAAACTAATGAGAAGTACGTATAGAAATTGAGCGGGAAATTTTCACTTAAATTTCCATTTCAATTCCATGACTCTGTGAAATTGATCGAACCAATGGGTGATCTCAATGGGGGAAACACTATAGAGTCAATTTGCTCAACGACTTTTCCAACAAATAATCCACCCAATTGGATCTGTGGGAGTTTAGCACCGGAGAATTTCTTGTCTTGCTGAAGAATTTTCTCCCCACACAAGATATGTCTATTTATAATTGAAAGAAAAATATTTCTTTTTCCTTTGGAACCATTCGTCAAAGTGCATGAAGTGTGGTGTTCCCAATTTCCCAATAACTTCTAAAATATTATATATATTTTCTGGGCAAAAATCACTCAAAACTTTAGCTTTTCATGCCGAATGGGAATGCTATAAATAAAGTCATTCGTCATGTCGCAATTATACAATCGAATTGGCCACACACAATTCCCATGCGTTTCGCCAAATGATACTGGAGGTCTTTCTTTTTCGCAAGGTGGAAATGATTGTTTGGCCACTTCTGTGGGACACAAATCCACTTCGCGAGATGCTTTGCTCATTCCACTGAGACGTGATCTCATGAGGGAATTCCACTGTGACCAAGGGGTGTACAAATCTCAAGATTGTTTCTTATTTTATTATATTGTTCACAGACTTGTGTTTAATTTTGAAATAATTTGAACTAAAACTGTCAGTTTAAATATTATTTCCTTCCATTGTCATTTTAAGAACTTGTACCTTGCGGATAAATTGATCAAATTGGATGAACTTGGACGGAAAAGTTTATCCTGAATTACAGAAATTAAAGTAAGATAAGAGTAATAGTGATAGACGGGGTTATTTTGAGCTGTGGGGCTAAATTTACATGCGAATTTTTCGTATATTTCTAAAGAAAACCGGTTTAACGTAATATAATTTAGCTCTACAAAACAATTATGGAAGTAAATTAAATTATGATAAGAACCAGTATACTTTAAAATTATGCGAAAAACTCTTATATCAATGTAGTAACACAGCCTAAAGTAGCCTCACTTTCCCCTAAGAAATCTGAAATAAATGTAAAGAAAAACTGTAATAAATCTAATATATTTTTTTAATTTATTTTAAACGCACACACAGAATTGTGTAGGGGAAAGTACGCTACCTTCGGACGACTCAAGCTTCGAACGACTCATTTTTTTCAACACGTTTTAAATGAATTGATCCATTATAATATTATAATTTAATAACTAGTAGAGTGCTTCATAATAATAATATAATAATGCTGGCAATCAACTTAATACTTAATGCAAGGGGAGCCCGGAGCATCCATTATTATTTTTCTTATATGGGATCAGATTGTCAGTCCCATGTGCGTGGAATCTAGTGCAGTGAAGCTCACTGGATGAAATCCGAACACCTTTAACGCCAGAAAAATTCCTGGTGACCTAAAGGGGATTCGAACCCGGGACACTTGCATCATAGAGCGAGTGCTCTACCACTTGACCCATTGAGTTTGAGTGCCCACAGTGCTTCATATTTCATGAAAATAGTCATAGGGTGGAATCACCAGTTCTCGCCAGTGCCCCACTTCTCGCCACTTACATTGAAATCGCTATTTTTCGCAATTTATGAAATAAATAAGTCGCAATTTTTTTGTATTGTTTCTGCTTCTACGCATAGAATCGAAAAATAATAATTATTCGTTTTGGATTCACGATTTTGATCACTTTTTAGAGCAATATTTTAAGCAAGTGCATCGAATCCAACATCTCTTACCAAATGTACTAAGTGTCGTCAAATTTTCATCAGGCCAAAAATACCTATTTGGGTAAATAATTTGTCTATTGAATATTTAATTGCACTTATGGAATACATAAAATTTGTGTTTAGTCAATTAATATTTCATTTTATATTATTTTTGTATAAAAATGAGGCATGACGAGAAGTGGTAATATTCTGGAATTGATTTTACCACCTGTCGTCATCTCTTTTCAATAGGCGACGCTAACTTCACTTCGTACATTCTCAGTTGTCAAATCTGCATTGTTTACTTTCTGCAAAAGCCCCATAATTTGATTTCTCAAATAAAAGTGAAGAAAAATCATTTAAAGAGAGTAATAATGAAGTGATCACAAGGAAAGAGAAATGGTGAATGTATTCTTTTCATAGTATTGCCTAAAATAACCGAGTGTGGTTCTTTTCAAGTGGGTGGCGAAAAGTGGTTACAAATTTTACAAAACTGGCGAAAAGTGGTAAAAAGTGGCGACGAAATGGTTATTTTTGCATTATTAATGAAAATCAGTTTTTTAAGTAGTCCAGCGTTATGTTCTAGGATTATTGTTTTCACTTATCTAGAGCCAATACATCTAAGTAAATTTGTGTCAAATTTGACTTATCTTGTAACAAGGATTCAAAAGTTATGATTAAATGAATTTAATTTTTCCTAAACATGGCGATAGCCGGTTATTCCACCCTAGCTTAAATCCATTAAGAGGTTACATGGGTCCCTCAGGTCAAAAAAATCATTCTTTTTTTATTTTTTTTTATCTTATATAACATTTTAAAAGTATTTTCTGAAAATTTCAAGTCAATCGGAGTATAACTCTCGGAGGTAGAGCAGTTTTAGTTATTCATTCCGTCCGCGCGCGCATATTGTTGTAAAACTTTAAACGCGTTTTTCTCAAAAAACCGTTTTACAATGCGGTAGTCAAGACTACTCAGAGTCTACTTAACCGATCTTTCTGAAATTTTACATACTTGTTTTGAGAAGTATTATCTACTGTTTGAACAAAGGATTTGCACTTCCTTAAATCAGAACCATTTTTACAATACAAAATGTGTTGGAAAATAGGGTAAAATTGATACTTTTTCACAAAAACTTTTGCCAAATATCCAAATTTTGTTTTGTTTTTTTTCAAAAATCCTTCGTTTATCCAGGGGTCCAATTAATCCTCTAATAGAATATATTCGGTTTTTTGATTTGAAATGAACCTACTGGGAGAAATCCTGCCTACCGCAAGGTGTGTTTTTTTGAGAAATGGTTCCGAAAATCAGCTACCAACGGTCGAATTTTCAAAATTTTTCAATTTTTTTTTTAAATTTTGTTCTAAAGTTACTCTTTCATATCCCAAAAGTTAGGAGATCTAAAATATTTTCTACACAATAAATTATTATCAGAAAAAGGCCTATTTTTTGACCTGAAAGAACTCATGTAATCCCTTAAAACAGAAAAATTTAGTTGTCCAAAGCTTAGGTCGTCCGAAGATAGCACGCTTTCCCATAATGGGAAGAGTTTCGTACATAATATATAGAGGTGTACCTTATTTACTCCTTATTTTTAAGACTTTAGTTCTAGGTCGTTCAGATAGGAACTCGTCCTCTGTACGAAATTTGAATCACCGTATGATTTTCTAAAACATATAATAGATAATAGAGAACCGGTGAGCGTCGGGGGATGGGGTAGTTTAGTCTCACATTAGTCATACTTAGTCACGCTCCAGTCTCATAAAGAAATCCGTTTTAAAGACAGCAAGAAAAATCTTTAAAAGCTATGATTAAGTAAGATATCAATAATTCGAATTGCAGAGCTCCAAATCCCATGCCCTGTAAAACCCCAGACCAATTGACTAAGCAAAAAAAATTCTAGATTTGACCACTGAGGAAGGTTTGGAGTCCGAGTCGAAAGCTTTGGGAAGAATCGTCTTTTTCTAAGTTACCCCATCCCCCGACGCTCACCGATTCTCTATTATTTAACACTATAAACATACCGAACGTTTTTGCACGTTTTTCGGTCAAATGACAAACCACGGTAGGGTAGGATACTCAACAAATTTGTCTCGGAAAAGAGCAAAAAATTAAAATTGAAATACTGAAAAATATATTACATGCATGTTTTAAGAAATTTATAAAGTTTGATAGCGACATTGTACCATTTAAATATGTGTTAATTTGAAACTGGTCAATTTGACCGGGTTTTGGTAGGTTTAGTGTTAATAGTCGGAAAATATTCAGCATAAAATAGATTTTCGAATTTGATATTCGAGACGTTAAAATTGTAAACCGTACAATCAAGCTTAGGGTTTTAAATTTGATAATTTCTTGCCAAAATCCTTGGGATTTATAAAATTATTTCAACTATAGTGAAGTTATTGGTTTGATTCTCTAAATTGAAAAGACTACTGAATATCAAATTCAAGTACAAATTACGCCCCTTGTTGTCAGTAAACCTACTTGGTTCACAATTCAGGTCAACCAAATGCATTTCGGACTCGAAATCACGATAAAGAGCTCCCTCATTTTCTTTGGCAATGCCCTATCATCATTCTTGTGGTAAGAATAATTATAAATTATCGCACTCTCAGTGAAAAGGTCATGAGATTCTCCAAGGTTCATCATGAATAAAACACTTTAATTTGCACCACTGCCAATTTCTTCCACAAAATGTTGAGTTCATCTGTGACACGTCCAATGGAAAAATATATACTCTTTAGTTGTTGATAAATTTAGGTCACGAGCCCATCGAAACGAGGAAAACCACTGCATTTTTGAGCCTTTCCTTTTGTCTGCTTGCAAGAAAATACGTATATAGAAGTAACATTCTCGTGCCTGGTACATGTGACTTGTCTTGGCGGAAAGAAATCCAAGAATCTCTGTTTTGCAAGAAATCGGGAAGAAATATGATATCGCATAAATTTCTCATCTTGCAAACGTATTGAATTCTCAAGATATTCTCACTTGGAGGAAATTTAATAACAATGTGGAAATTTTTCTTTCTGTGGCCTTTTTCTTCACCACAATCGATGGAGCTCACGAGACAGCTAAGTAAAAGGCTCTTTTGTGGTAACTTTAGAAATAATTGCTCCACACTTTGTTAGCAATTAGTCCTACAATTGTTTTCAGACACTAGAGTTTCAAGAGACTTCAAATATGATTAGTGATCTTGAGAGAGAAATTTTTCATTTTTCTAACAAAAGGACTTTCTTTTCTTGAAAGACATAGGAAATGCTTGAAATGTCCCAAGCCAAAACCTTAATCTCTCCTTTGAATTCGTCTATTTCTAATTGTCTTTTTCTACTCTCAATATTCCTTTTAGGATTTTATAAGAAAGACTTCTAAAATAGAAACAGCAATTCGTGCGGAACAAATTAACTGAGAGTGAAGATGAGCTCCAAGCATACGAAATTCATTGAACATGGACTTTGAGGGAAAAAACGTGAGATTTTGTGAGAGATGGGTGCAATTGATTGGAACCTTTTGACGCCCACAGTGACATTGAAATACACCAAAAAGGTCACACAACCGAAACTCCCAATTAATCCAACTCTCCACAAATATTTTCCTCGCATTTCTCTTAACTTTTTTTCTTGCCTAAATCTTTCATCATTGGTTTCTGATAGTTGAGAAATAATGTTGTAAAATAAAAAAATAACGTTTAAAGACTCACCTAAAATTGCGGAGAAATTTCTTCCAAGGTATCATAAACTCTGAAATTTAATAAAAATCATTTTTAGTATATTAAAGACGATAGTTTATTGTAAAATAGAGGATAAGGTGGTTAAAAGCAGATATTTTATCTTAACCTTGTTATAAAATGAATACAATCTGCACTCAAGATTATTAAACAATCTTTGTTATGCCCTAGACAGACTTACAGCTTAAGCCGAGAGATAGCTTAGTGAAGAATTGATAGGAATGTAGTCTAATAATTATTTTGATTATAATTACCTTAAGCCGTCTCTTGGCTTAAGTCGTAGGTGTGTTCAGCGCATTACACACTGTTTTTGGCCATATGATACGCTCAGAGCAGAAGTGGACTGTTTTAGGGGAAGTGTGCCAAATTTCGGCCAGCTTCTAATTTCGGCCACTTTGAATGTAATTTCGACCATGCAAATAAATTAATTAAAATTATGTATGTAATCTTCGAATTGTCAATGAATTCATTTTGGTTTTAAATATTTATTCATTTTAGGATGTATTAACACAAAGACCATTAAATTTTAGGTATAATTTGAATTTAAATTGCGTTGAAAAAACTCAGTGGGGAAAGAGTTTTACAAAAAATGTGACAGATCGATTGTGTTTCTAGCAGTCTTGCGATTCGTGGTGAAGTGCAGGTTTTCCTTCGGTGTTTTTTTTATGAAAATTGATTATTTTCATTAAAGATTGTTTCTGTGTATGTTAATAATAAATAATTCTTTAAATTTCGGGTAAAATTTCTCAGCTGGATCCTGTATTTCGCGTAAAAAAGTATATACTTTGTGAGTGTCTCTCCGGTGAGGTAGTGTTGCCTATTCCGGCAACATCTTTTGCTTTCCTAAATTTCTTATTCATTTTATGTTTTTTTTTTTCAATTTCTGAGTTCTACAATGTCCAGAGAAAAAAACCATCGCTTCCATGAAAAAGATGATGTGGAAAAGGCATTGGAAGAGTTCAGGAAGGGCAAACTGCTACGGGAATCTGTGCCTAAATTTGAGATGCTACTCTTCAGGTCTTCAGGACAAATTACACGGAAGATCATAGGTCTTATGGGTCATATAAACGTATTAAACTAAATATTAAACTCGTTCCGTTTGACGTTTTGAAATTTTCTACCCGTTGCGTTACAAAAGGTGGCCAGAAAAAAGGTGGCCGGAATTTCACTCGACGTGGCTTTGGAAGAATTCCGAAAGGGCAAGGAACTATGAAAATGAAGGTGGCCGAAATAAGCCATCAAAGCTATTTTTGCATTTTTATTCATTTTAAAATATATTAAGAATGATTTTAGAAAAAACAAATACGATAAACTATCTACAAGATTCCAAGCAACACTCCTTAAAAAGAAGTAACAAAAAAATTTATATTAAAAATATTACATTTTAAACTTGAGTATTTAGCGCTTGCATGCAACTATGTTGCAATTTGGTGCACTTACCCTATAATCGATTAGACTAAAAAAAATAAGACATTCAGGAACTGGGCTAAGCCTCCAGTCTGAAGGCCTTATAACATAAGAAGGCAATGAAGAAGAATTGACATGATCAGAGAAAAAACCAGCTACTTGACCAGATAAGTATGCATATACGATAGGCGGTTGGAGATATTAAGAAAACATTCATAAAATTTTTAAAAGGGTTAAAATGAACTTTTAACATAACTTTAAAGCCTCAATGGTAATCAATCATGTTTTTCTGTTCTCAAATTTGAGCTGTTTTGTATTATCTATTGCTTTCCTTGCGTGTTTAAAATTTGTACACTTTTAAATTTATCTTTTACAGTAATGTAACCTCAAAATAAAAAAAATTGCATTAATTGTATTATTTAAACATTTAGATTTATTTTAAATATTTTAGAATACACATGTCTTTTTGTTTCATTGTTATCATTTTATTTTTAATAAAATTCATTTAAACAGCTTTATTATAATCATGAAAATTGCTGTAAGATTTTAAACATAACCTCAAAGAACGCTCCGCGATTTTCCAGCTGTGTTTTAATAAATTTGGTAAGTAGAAATTTGAAACTGAAATTATTAATTTTTAATGGTTGACAATAGTGAAATGTTTTTAAGGAAGTGAAAATTGAAAAGTTGCGATAAGTTTTGACTAATAATTTCTGATCATTTTTACGTCATTCCGTCGCTTGCATCGACACTTGCGGTATCTTCATTTTATATTTTTGTTTAATAAATTCTTTTAATTTCTATATTTATTTATTTTTTAAATCACTTGCTAAATGGGTGTATCATAATGAATTATGAAATGCCCTTACTCGACCGGTGGGTCAATTTTTGAATGTTTGATGGGCATTTTCTATGAAGTTGTCACTGATTCGTATTTTTTATGGAATACTTGAACTATTAATGTTAGATCATACGCTAAATATTGTAGCAAATATAAATAAATTGAATAAATAACTCCACCGGTCGAGTCAAGGAACCGGTCGAGTGAGGGCACGCTACCTTAAAATCCGAAAATAGGATACGGTAACGTGTTATGTAAACGACAATTTTCTAATCAAAAAGAAATATTTTAGTGACACATGTTTAGTTTAATTTATAGTTTAATTAACGTATTAAATGTGAAGATGTATAAATACACCTACGAAGTACTTATGAGTATTTTAGTGATATTAATTCTCTTTTTCTCAAGAAAAGATTTGCGTGGTTGTTTTTTTCACTCTGGCACACAGTGCAACATAATTGCAAATAATGACAATTCTACCTGATTTTATTTATTGTTATTTACAATCTCACAGTGGCACTTTCTTCGTCACACATTTCCTCGTTTGACTTTAAAGTTTACTCAAGGAGAAGGTTTCGTACATTAATATGCAGTGACAAGAAATATCACGGAGAATTAATTAATTAGACAGCGAAATGCTTGTCAATAATTATATTTCCACATTTGTGAGTTGTGGGGCTTTACGAGAGATTTTCTATCTAATATTTCAAGTGTTGAGAGAGAAAAGACAATATATATTGAGTGGATGAAAATGATGACAAGACGATCAGAAAGAGATTTAAAGGCCCCAACTGGTGGCCTCGCACAACCCAATACACACTTTGAGACACAGCATTTAGAAAGTAACCACCAAATGCACCAAGAGACGCATAATTTCTAATATTAAACTCCTCACAATCTCTCTAATTCGCCATGAGGAAAATTTTCAAGTGAAAGAACGTGCAATTGAATGGGCAGAAGGAGGCAGAGGGAGGGTAGACTTGATAACATCTCCCAATGGAAATTGATTGTATTGGCGGAATATTTAATTAGCGGCAGAGTTTTGTATATAAACATTGTAAGAATGTGCATTGTGCAAGTGAAAAATTCACCTCGAAATTCTTTCACTCTTTGAGATTCATGGGACTTTTTTTTCCTCTCCTGTTGAAAAACCATGGACCACACGGTACCCACCAGCTGAAGATGCAAATCAGCACCTGAGAGGGTGTTGAGTAATCAATTTCGCGAAATTAATTATGCGAAAATACCAGGGAAAAAGACACAGAGAACTCTTTGACACAGAGAAATTCCGCAAAATTTGCCATACAGTGAGAAATTTAAATTGTATTTAGCATGCAAGAATTTCATGGAAAAGACTCTTGGCAATTTTAATTTTGAACAAATAGTGAAATTAGACAAAAAAAACATCTTGCAATTTCATATGGCTTAATTTGAATTGCAAAGAGTTCAGTTGACTTTGAATAAGTTTCAAGGAGTTGTCATTTTCGATATCGAAAGACGTTTTTTTCTATAATTTTCGAATTAATATATTTTTCAATTAGTCTTATTGCTTTCGATGACGAAAAACGTATTTTGGATAATTTTGAATTACAACAAATGACTGTCCATTTCGAAAAAAACATTACAGTGGTATTGTTTTCGGAGTATTTCGATAAATTTTCGGTTTTAGGAGTTGTTATGAATTTGCCATTTTCGATAATAAATAATACCTAATCGATTTATACCGAAAATGTATGATTGAATATACTTTTATAACTAAAATAAATTTACCTTTGGACTAATTCAATTAGATTTTTGATTTTAAGAAAAAAATACAACATTACTTTGTTTATTTTTTCGGTTGTCGATATTGAAAAATGTATTCCTTAATTTTTAGTCATCATATGGGGAGGTGGGACTACATTGATATATGATTTTTCGCATACTTTTAAAGGAAACTGGGTTTTAACATAATGTAATTAGATAGACAAAACAATTGTTGATCTTAATTAAATAATCGTAAGGTCAAGGGATTACGTATCGTAAGGATTATAGCCCCACAGCTTTAAGTAGCCCTACCTAATTCTAAATTAATTTCAATTCTGAAAAATTGAATTTAATTAGATTTTCGACGTTAGGAAAAATTTTCACGGGCCTTTTTGTTATATTTTCCATTTTCGACATTGAAAAATGTGTCCCATAAAATGTTGAAGCATCACAATAATATTTCATTTCGCAAAGGTCTAAGGTATCACATTCAGATTAACTTGAACATATTTAAAGCATTGAGTAAAATTTAAAAAAAAATTTGAACAGATTTTTATATTTATTTTTCTGTTTTTAAAGTCGAAAAATGTTTAATTTGAAAGAACATGGTAGTTCTTGATATTCGAATTAGGGGAAAGTGCGCTACATTCGGACGTCTCAAGCTTCGGACAATTCATTTTTTTCTCTATGTTCCTTATGGATTTCACGTATTGCTCTTTTATGAAAATTTGAGGCATTGGATTAGTTTTTAAAATATAACATTATAATGGGCCAAATTAATTTATAACACATTGAAAAAAATGATTTGTGCGAAGCATAAATCGTCCGAAGGTAGCGCGCTTTCCCTTAATTTAATTTACTTTACTTCAAGGAATAATTTAGACATATTTTCGAAACGAATTTGCTACTTACGATATTGATAAATTTTTCTATAATTTTTATACATGATAACTTACTTTCGATGTCGAAATATCTTAATAATGCGTAATATTTTATGTAGACTCCATAAATTTTCAGACTTATGATTAATTTATTGCAGGTTTAGGTTATATCTGGAATTATTTTTTATATCACAAAGGCGTGATAGAGTTTTGAATAAGTCTAACTGTGTTATCACAGTTAGAATTATTCCATTATTAGTTAGAATCCAGAACCGAAAGCTTTGGAAAGGATTGTCGTTTTTCCAAGAGTGACTCCATTCCCCTGACGAATTCCGGTTCCCTTCTAGTAAATTTCCCTAACGTCGTTTTTTCAATACAATGTGTTATCACACTTGCACATTAAAATTTTAATATGATTCACATTAATTGTCGCTGGTGAGAGTCCAAATGTGTAATTTGTGTATTTGAATTATTTTATATTCAAAATTTGATCTGTTTGTTGATAAAAAGGTAAACTTGGCCTGCAAAATTTGATATAAATTGATTTATAGCATTAATGCGATTTTCTCTTTAATTTTTTAATGTGAAAATATTTATGCTTTAGGTAAATATAAACTTATTTTTGCAGGCCAAGTCCACTTCTTTATCAATAAATAGGAAAACCCCAAATATTAAGTGATTCAAAGACACAAATAACATATTTGGACGCTCACAAGCGACAATTAATGTGAATCACATTAAAATTTTAATGTGCAAGTGTGATAACGCCGTAGTTTTTGGTTTTTGTGATCAGTTGAGTATTTTTTTTAAGTGTTCTTCCTAAAAATTAAAAAAAAAATACACTGGAAGTTTGACTTTAAGTTTTTTATCGAAACATAAAACCTTAATTATTTAAATCTAGTTTTGATAAGTAACTTAAAACTGTAAAAGTTTTTAATATTTATTTTTTTCTGATCTTTACGGTATCGTAAGTGCGGGCGACTTTGTGTCCTCCGGGTGACTTTGACACCTTCCTGTTCGTAAGCTTTTCTTTAATTCCAATGTTTAAGAACGGTTCTTACCGATCAGGCATGGTAGGTAGAATCGGTAAAGCCCATCTTCAAGTCCTAGGAGATCTTTCAGTCCTATTTTAAAACAGGAAAAGTAAACCATTAGAGGATTCGAACTTGAATTATCAAATTGTAAATTCTATGCTCTTTTTTGTATTTACAAATTCGATTTTGGGCTACGTAAGTTGATGATACATTTTCAAACTTGGAAGGTTCTTTTTTAATTTTTCACGCATAACTTTTTTAGAACCTAATTTGATCCTGAATGATCTCATATCTTCTCGAATTTTAATTCTTCTTTCACGGCTGTGAATTTGCTTTATAAAAGTTGTCAAGAGTTCATTTTAATTCAATTTCAGTTTTCCGGTATTAGACACAAAAGAGCCTTTAGCCAAAAGTGTCTCAAATATCCATTTCGTTGGAAACTGCAACTGTGATCTTATTTTGCCATTTACTTTCAGCCATGAAATCACAGAAGAAAGTAAGACGCTTTATCTGGTGAGTCTCCGCGTGCAAGAAATTCCAAATGTGCTCTATTGGAATGAAAAGCTTTGCCATTTGGCACCACTCCCGCGTCAAATTCGTGAATCGCCTCAAGTGCATCTTTCTCCGCGATCATCATTTTCCTTGTCTTTTTTTTTATTTAATGCTAGGCACAAGCTGCAAGTCAAAGAAGTCATTCCGTGGCTCAGATGATCACCAAGGTGGACTCTTTCGACAGCACTTTGTACACCATTTGTGTAGGATTTATTTGGCGCCAAAAATTTTCAAGGGATTCACTCTGGAGTTTATTTTGAAATGTTCCTATGAGGTGTTTATCTTGTGGATCTTACACGATCGTGAGTAGGTTTGATCTCAAATCAAAATCTTCATCATCTCATTTTGGTTGTGGATGTTTTGACGAAGAACACTACTTTGTTGTTCTTTGTTACTATTTGTGGAAGCATTTAGCATATTTCGTCTCTAATTTTCACCTCAAACAATATTTTCCTCCCAACATTCAACCATTGTGATTCAAATGATCAGCTTATTGTTCGACATTTACGTTTATTGTTCAATTTTTCCTCGGTTGAAGAGAAAGACTCTGGAGGCCTTTTTTCATGTATCAAAACGATCCAAACTGCCACAAGAATCAGCATGAAATTGGACAATTGTACATTGGACAAAAAAAAACCCAAAATTATTAGTGATGGAAATGAGGTAATAATTTAAGACTTGTGCCTTCATTGAGATTTAATGGCAAAAT
This sequence comes from Phlebotomus papatasi, assembly GCF_024763615.1. Classification (NCBI taxonomy): domain Eukaryota; kingdom Metazoa; phylum Arthropoda; class Insecta; order Diptera; family Psychodidae; genus Phlebotomus; species Phlebotomus papatasi. The sequence goes on from NC_077223.1 coordinate 95,962,987, forward strand.
TTACACATAAAGCTAGTTTCACATAAAAAAAAGTAACTTTTTATATAATATTTCCCCTCGGCATTTTATTGGACCCTCAGCGTGTGAGCCCAAATAAATATTTATAGGTGATCTCATTGCATATCCTCCGCGGATTGTTAACACTAATTGACTTCAAGCATCTGCCAGCTGAAATCCGCAGCGGACATTGTCCCCATAAGCTGTCGATGAGGTCAATCTGTCCCAAAGGGGGTACTATGTGATGCAATGTGGTATTTTGCACTAATTAATAGCAATAATGTAAAGGTAGGGCGTTTAGTTTTAATTGAGAATATGCAAAGAATTACATCTAGCAAAAACACCTTCAATTGGAGCAAAATATCAATTGAAATTAGCTGGAGGGGCTATTCTGCAATTATTTGTCGTGCACAAAATCTTTAAAGGTTTATACATATTCGTTGAGTAGGATGTGACCAACAGAAATGCCCACGAGGGATGTCTTTTTCTAAATTTAATTGTTGCTTTATGAACAGTTAAATGTTTCCACTGTGAGGTCCTTGAGGTGTATAAAGGCATTTACACATTGGGGGCACTTTTCGTAAAAAAATACATTTTGACAGAATTTTGACGTCTCTACCTAGGACGGCAATGTAAACAATTTCTTTCAAAAAGAAATTTTTGATGAAAATTGCTCCCAATGTGTAGAGGCCTTAACCCTAGCAAATATCTACACAGAGAAAAAAAAGAGGGTGCGATTAACTTTTTTTCCTCATAACTTTAACACTTTAGGTGTAAAAATATATCAACATTTTTTAATGTTAATTTTAGACATTTTTAAGGGTAAAATTAACATGAAAAAGGGTAACTTTAACCCCTAATACACCTAAAAAGCATAATATTTACACCGATTTCGGATCAATACTGCAGGGTAAAATAAACATTTCCGGAATGTTATTTTAACTTTTTCGGATTTCTCTCACTCAGTGTATTACAGGGATAACCAGAAGTGATATAGGAACTGTCAAGTGTGACACTTTTTTGCTACTTGATAAAAGTCACAGTTTTCTCTAAGGTTTTTCACATTTTCTTTTAATTTTGATCAAAGCTACAGAGTGACATTGATCCCAGTGATTTTCTATTGTGTGTACAAATTTATTCAAAAATGCGGTGCATAGTGGGAGGACGTGAGACTTACTCTCATAATTCATCACAAATTTCTTTTCACAACAAATTTAAATAATTTTCCCTTAATTTGTCTTCTCTTAGCCATTTTAAATTACCGTTTGATGTTAGAGTTAAACTGAAAGCTTACTTTAAATTGTGGTATAAAAAACATTAAATCGGTTTTTATAGGGTTACTCTTTAATTCGGGCGGCAGGTAGGGGAAAGCGCGCTACCTTCGGACGATTTATACTTCGCACAAAGCATTTTTTTCAATGTGTTATAAATGAATTTGGCCCATTGTAATATTATATTTTAATAGCTAGTCCAATGCCTGAAAATTTCAGAAAAGAGCTAAGGGTGAAATCCTTAAGGAACACAGAGAAAAAATTGAATTGTCCGAAGCTTGAGTCGTCCGAAGATAGCGCGCTTTCCCCTACTTTGGAAAAAATAGTTTCTCATCTAGTAGGGGAATTCTGTAACAGCCTGACAATGTCATATGACAAATTTTCGTGGTAAAATTGTGGAGCAAGACAATACTAAAGGCCAGTGATTATCGATTAATGATTAATATAAACCTTTATTATGAACCTTTTAATGATTAATATAAATCTCATATTCGAACAGGTTTCCCAAATTTATTCTATAAAAATGTTTAAATTTGACACATGACATTGCCGTACTGTTACAGAATTCCCCTACAGGTAAGCGTGAATTAAAACTTGAATTAACCTTTATCGTTCATATCTTACTTATAAGAACCTTTCATAGAACATACCCCAGTCCTGAATTTTGTACTGTGGTTTATATTTTAGCGTTAATGGCTCCGGCACACGTTTTGGGTCAGGAAAATTTCATCAAATCAAAATTCACATAGTTTTCTTTTTCACACGTTTTGAATAAGTCTACCTCATTCTTTCGAACTCCAAATTCGATTGAGATAAATTGATTGTGATGTTTAAAAGAAGAAGAAGAGTGCAAAAGTACGGGATAGTCATATACAAAACAATTGAGAAGGAAAAAGATTCGAATTTCGACTTCAGGACATTTTCCTGATCTAAAAGTTCTATCGGAGCCATAAGGATTTGAATAATGGCTAAATCTGGGTGTCATTTGAGGTGTTATTCCAAAGTCTAGCATACCATGTGTCAGACGGAATATCTTAACTCTAAAATATTACTACTACTTTTCGTTGGTCTTTTTGAAAACTTTTTTAGTTGCTTGAACTCTAAAAGAAATTAATTTCTACAATCCAGTTTTCCACTTTTCATCATTCACTGAGAAAAAAACGGGGGTGGGATTAACTTTTTTCCCTCATAACTTTAACAGTTTTTAGGAGTAAAAATATATTAACATTTTTTAATGTTATTTTTACATCTTTTTAAGGGTAAAAATAACAAGAAAAAGGGTCAATTTAACCCCTAATACACCTAAAAAGTATAATATTTACACCGATTTCGGATCAATACTGCAGGGTAAAATTAACATTTCTGGAATATTACTTTAACTTTTTCGGATTTCTCTCAGTGTTCTGGCTGCCAAACAGTAAAAGATATTGACTTCTGGTTTTCAGTGACCCCCCTCCCTACTAGACAACATTTTCTACCGAACAGTGAGTTTTTATTCCCTCCAAAAACATGTTTTTTGACTTATGTTAAGATTGGCTCTGGCGATTTTGTTAATTTTTGGACATGCTTGCTTTTGAGCATAGATACCTTTCACCGGAAAAATCGCCGTCTTGAATTATTCAAGGTCAAAATTCAACCACCCTAGAGGTCCTAATTTTCAACTAATTTTCTCAAATTTGGATTTCTTTGAAAGATCTTGGTCGGTAATTAATCAGTAAAGTATCGATTAATAGATTTAGGTCCTTGACACACTTAGGACTTAAGCCGAGAGACAGGTTAGTGGAAAATGATAGAAATGTATTTAATCATTATTCCGAAAATGATTTCGCTAATCGGACTCTTGGCTAATCCTCAGATCTGTCAAGACCCCTATTTTGTAAATACTAATTTTAGCATTTATTTCAGTCTTCTTATCCATAGAAAATTCAAACGGTGAGAGATATCGACTTTCGGTGCTTGATGACCCCTCTTAGAATCCAATATCTTGAAACCAATCCGTTTCTGTTCTCCCGCTCTTCCTCCATTCGTTTTATAACCCCCTCAAATAGGACAAAAGTGAACTGAAAATATTTAGAATCTCAGCTTTTGTGGTTCGAGGTGAAAATCGACCTCGTCAGATCGGGCTCAAAGCTCGAAGATTACACTGAGAAAAAACGGGGTTGCGATTAACTTTTTTTCCTCATAGATTTAACACTTTTTAGGTGTAAAAATATATCAACATTTTTTAATGTTAATTTTACACATTTTTAAGGGTTAATTTACCCTTAAAATTTAACATGAAAAAAGGTAACTTTAACTCCTAATACACCTAAAAAGCATAATATTTGCACCGATTTCGGATCAATGCTGCAGAGTAAAATAAACATTTCCGGAATGTTATTTTAACTTTTTCGGATTTCTCTCAAGTGTATGAAGCGATTAAGACCTTTTTCAAGAAAGGTTTTATGTGTCCTCATTCTATCTCAATGTACCTTGACCATTACTATATCGAAATTGACCATACTCTATCTCTGATGCTCATTAACTGATTTCAATGAACTCAAATTATTTGAAATAGAAAATGACCAGTGGTAAGTTCAGAAAGGCTTATGGTAGATGAGCTCAACTTAAGTATTCATTAGGATCTCAGTGGCATAATAGACAAGACCACTGGTTCTTGAACGGATAAATTTCGGGCTGACTCACAGATGTGAGTTCAAGTCCTGCCCGGTGTACAGATTCTGAATGTCCGATAATACATTTAAAAATATATTCATAAAATTCTTAAACTTGTAACTGCATAGAAAAATATATTTCATAAAATTGTTCGTAAATATTTGTGAATTCCTATTGGAGTCTTACGAAATGTTCATAAATTGTATAACCCACAAACAAGTTCGTAAAAGTTTATTCTTTTTTCACAAACATTTTTCGTTACGTGATCATTTGACAAGGATTTATTGTACTTTTACAAACATTTGTTCGTAAATATTCATAAACGCACAAAAAATGTTCGTAAAATTTTGTCATTTGTTCGTAAATTTTTGCCAGACAAACAAAAATGTAGGAAGATATATTTGTGAAAGAATAAAAAAATGCTTGTTAAATTATAATGTTATGGACAAAGTTTGTGAAGAAGTACAAAGCCTAGGAATTAATTCAAAGCCTTAAATTAAATTCTGTCCAAAATTGGCCCATTGTGCGCTACATAAATATTTTATTTGATCAATCTGTATCAGTCTTAAGAAGTCTCCGGTAAGTATCCCATGTCGAGAGACATTTAATTACCACCACTCTGTGGACTTAAAAGAGTACCCATGAAGAGTGGTGAGAAAGGGACTTAGAGCTGGGAAATTAATGATCAATTGTTTCCATCATTTATATGTACTAAACAGAGTGTTTTGCCGCCCAAATCAATACCTCATGCAGGAGATTTTGCTTGCAGTAAAAAAAAAAACCAACGTCGTGACGGTGAAATCTGGTCGTGTTGGAGTCCGCGTTTATATCTTGCTGTTTGAGACCCCATAAAAGCCTTCAACTAAAGACGAAAGTGCCGAGAAGATTTGCTAAGAAAAATGCTCTTTTGTACAATATTAAAATTACTGAACTCTTGCTGATTGGTACGTGCTTTATTGTCTCATGCCTGATGAATTTTTCATCCAATTGCTGGTATATGGGGAAAAATTTCTCCTTTCTTGGGAAATTGCTTGGGCTCGTGCTTCTCTGTGATAAATTTCATGTGCATAGAATCATAATTTTCTATTGCCAAATATTTCTAGTGCTTTCTCATGCACAAATTTGATGGTTAAATTGCTCACTGACTTTTCACCACTCTTGAGCTGAATTGTGGCAAATTTCTAAGGATTTCTGCACTTATGCCGCACTGATCACAGTTGGTGACAAAATGATATTGCCCAAGCAAAATGACTTAAATTGAGTGTCTTTTATGAATGATCTTATCTCAAATGAGGCTTTTGTGTTTCTGCAATATATAGTTAAATTACTTAAATTTTGCAGGGAAACCGCATTAACATAGAGGTTAACACAGAAAAGGTCATAACAGGCATAAAATCTGTCTGTCTGACCGTCCGGTTTCAAGAGTTCAAGAGGCCAAACGGTTAGAGATAGAGACTTGGGACTTTTGGGGCACTCTCACAAGGTTACCCAAATATTAATCCTCCTTTTCCCTTCCAAAACTAGTAACTTAGTAACTATCCAAGAAAACAAATTGGGAACCAGAATTCAAATCAAGAAAGAGGAAAGAGGCCAATTTTAAAAAATTCGACGGGATGTCGAATTTTCCGTCCGCCATTTTGAGCAAAAATTTTGTATGACCTTCCGTGAAGCAAGAAAACAATAACAAAATGTATTTTCATCTCTGCCGGACTATTTTTCCCAAGTAATTGAAGAACTAAAGTTGCTAAAAATCCATTCCCGACAGCAATTCGAGTATCAGTTGCCCAGGAATAAATCATCTAAAATCACTCAATTTGCGTATGATGTATAATACCATAGTAAGGAATGGGTTAAGATTTTTTGTGCGATTTTCTGAGGGATTAATAAATAGGTTCAAATTGATTTTGAACTGGAAAAAGATGCAAGAGTACTTTGGAGGTACAGCATCCAAGTCACGAGTTCAAGAATTTCGCAAAGCATGGAACGGTTAGCCACCCCGGTTGTGGCCTATATAACATAATCTGTGGAGTTGTAGCATTTCACGAGAATTCTAGATGGAGTTGAGCCTCAGTAACTTTGAATGAACGATATTTACGAAATAGTTACTTCTATTTTGTATTGGTTTTAACTTTGTATTTAACCTGATGAGATTTTTCTTAGCTTCACGGAGTGAAAGCTTAGAGCTCTTTCATTAATTCATTTTTAAACATTTAGGGGGAATTGGAGCAGCTTTAAAAATCGGCTTTTCTCTTATTTTTAAACGGACCTGGACCTTACCATAATTTTATTTAGATTTGCAAACCCATTAGGGTAAATGACCTAATTCAGAGCCATTTCCAGATGCTTTAAGTTTGACAGAAGATTCTACACATTAAGTTCAATTTTTTCTGAAGAGAATTACATAAATTTGCTCCTTGACTCTTCTAGAATGTTACTGTTTAGTGAAAATTCTTTAGATATCATTTGAAAACTTCTTAAATACAAGAAAAATATGCGAGTGTAAAATGCTTCTATTGGAAAAAAAATAATCCAAATGGAGACAAGGGAAAGTTTCTAATTGGATACAAACAGTGTAAGTGAAACCGCGACGAAAGGCTTCCAAAACCTTGTTGAGTGCAGGATTTGTTCTTATTCCTGGTCTTTTCTCCTTTCCCATCTAAAACAATAAGAAAATCTCTCCAAAAAAATCATATTTCCGGGGTTTCCTATTGAAGTATTTGCAGACACTTCAGAAAAACCCTTTTTGTTCACGAAATATGTAATTATTTATTTGACAACTTCACGTCCCGTAAAAATAAAGATTAGCATTTAATTTAACTAAAGTTAGCCAGAAATATGACATAAATGTTAAACAAAACGAATAAACAACTGTCACCTTATTCTGTTTTTCATTGGAAAACATGGTCGATCGATGAAAAATTCGATGGTGAAAAGGTACACTGTTAATTTTTCTAAGAAATTAACAAATTAAAATTTGTGAATATGAATGGATTTTCGCTTTATTTGGAGCAAAATTAACTAAATAATGAAACTGTGGTATAGAAAATATATAAATATAGTAATTTAGTAGTGTATTTATCATAAAAACAATGACGTTTCCATTTGGAGTAGTGAAAAATTCCCATTTGGAGCAGGTTTTGAATTAGCTTAATTTACCCTACATTATGATAAACCTTAATTTCTTTTAAAAATAGGAGAAATAAGTCCATTATCAAGGGTACCCCAATTCAAAGGTACCCAGCTTCCCCTATCCTTAATGTGGTCAAACAGCCTACCACTTTGGGAAGGTGTTCTATGTCAATTCCGCTAGGTTCCCATGTCAGCTTTAAGAACTTATTTTACCCACGTTCCCTTATGCCCTAGACACACTTACGACTTAAGCCGAAAGACGACTTAATGGAAAATTAAGGAAATGTAGTTTAATCATTATTTCGTTAAGCCGTATCTCGGCTAATCCTCAGGTCTGTCGAGGCCCTTAGGCCTTTACTAATCTACTAATCTGTACTTTTCGTTTAATGATTTATTTGCCATAAAGAAACCTTTTCCAAAGCCAGACTTTTTGTATGTTTTCATTGTCAATCTTATTGTGAAAAATTTGCCAATATAATAACTTTCTTATTGCCTTGAAGGTTAATGTCCTTACATTTTTGCCACCCACTGTGAGAGCTCAGTGCAACATTTCTGAGCTTCAGTTGAGTGTCAAGTTGTCTTAATCACCCGTATTATTCACTCAATGCAGATTAAATTCGTCACACAGTGTCTCAGAGCAGAGAAATGGTGTTATGAAACGATAATGAAAAGTCTGTTATCATTCATTTTTGAATGCCCAAGGCATTTGGAAGGAAATTGTTCTCGAACGAAAGTTTAATCGGTGGTATTTTTGCAAAATCTCCTGTCACGGCAGCATAAAACGCCAAATTGGCATCACAATACTCTTTCTTTCTTCTTAGATCCGAGTGCAAGTGGTCCCTCTCATTTTTCATTGATTTATTTATACCACAAATGTCTGCCCAATTGGAGCCTGCCCATTGTGCCCATGAGAGCCGTGTGAAAAGTCTGGGCGCGAGCCTCACGTTGAGGAAAAAAAAAAGCTCTTTGGACTTTCCGCAATGGGCAAGATTAATTGGCATCATGTGCGAATTGGAGCCATTTGGAAATCTCTGCGGTTTAACACCCTGCAGCCAAAGAGATCGCCGTCGAGAATCCCACCGCCGTCGTGGAATCTCTGCTCCAGCCCAGCCACACAGAGGAGACTGTGGGAACGCCAGAAATAGGGACTATGCGTCACAATCATGATCATTTCTTCGGATCTCTTCATTGTCTAGCCCAGTCTGGGATTCTCTGTGTGGCGGTATACCGAGAGGAAAAAGACGCCTCTTTTTGATACACGTCTCAGAAATTAACATCTTCTTGCTGCAGTGAAACTATTTTTTTCCTTCTCTTAGATTCTCAAAATCATGGTTTCACAGTGGACGAAAGCGAAAAGTTTTGTCAAATATTTGGCATATGGAGACGTGTGATAAATGAGTGAAACACCAAATACATGAATCATTGGAAATCAATCATCTAAACACATTTTCAAATAAATATTGATCCCATAAACAATATTTCACAATTCCAGAGACAAGCACTTTCTTTAACGATTTCAGCAGGAATTTTGTGATCACTTCATGTCGAAATTACACGATCTTTAAGAGCCAATTCTGATTCCATTTAAATGTAAAATAGATTTTTCTTGTCACGATTTAAGCTTTAAAGTTTCCAATAAATTAAATGAATGTTTTCAGTAAATGTAGAATGATTAATTGCCGTGGAAGTTTTCTCTGGGTTAATAATCTCATGATAAATTGTCACATATAAGAATTGATGAGGTATAGAGAGATTTCCCGAGTAAATAAAAGAAATTGGGACAAAAAATATTTATGGAAATTACCTAGATATCGCACTAATTGACATACAAATTAACTCAAAATGATAGCGAAATTAAAAAAAAATTGGCAAAATTAGCATGAATTAGTGAAAACTTTTACTTGAACGTCAGATTTTGAAGATTAAGATAAGGAACTCTTTTACATGGTTTACTTATTATGTTGCGATAGGAGCATTAGGGCAAAACGAGGTAATTCGGAATCAAATCTTAATTCGGAATATCTTGGATTTGGCGATAGATAAAAAAGATGAAGTAATTCTGATTGTAAAGGTCTTATCCGTCATACACTTGATTAGATCGGAACATCGATTAGAGATCCTTTGTAATAAATTTCCTTAAAAAAACTACCGTAGATGCGTATGATTTTGACCCTCTACTGTTCGTAAACTTTTCTTTGATTCTAATGTTTAAGAATGGTCCTCACCGATCAGACATGTTAGGCCGGATCGGTTAAGACCACCTTAAGACCACCTTAACCGATCAGAAGAACCGAACACAGAATTAAATAAAAGCCTACGAACAAGACGGGGCCAAAGTCACCTACAGAGGACAGTCATTTGAATCTACGGTAAATATTCAAAATGTGTATTTGGTTTAATTAGTTAAGGACGATGTAAAACCCCACTGTCACCTCCCCCGCAGATTCTTATATTTTTTTAGGACACCGGTGCAGCCTGATCTTCAACGCTACTATTTTTCTGCCTTTCAGATTTTGGATTAGTAATTCCATAACAGGATTTATTACAAAAATTAGGGCATTGCAGATTAAGCACTATGGACAGTCGGAGCAGATGGTGGAGATACTAGCTGCGGACGATCAGGAGAAGGACGCGTTTTCTTGAACGGACGTGGCGAGGGTAATTCGCTCTTTAAGCAACCACAAAGCTCCAGATAAGGGAAACATCATTGCAGAGTTGGTGAATCATGGAGGGGACTAGTTTTTCAACCTCATCCGCGGTCTAATCCGTAAAATCTGGCAAATGGATTAGATGCCGAAAGACTGGAACAGTGCTCCTGGACACTATGTACAAGGTCCTGTCAAGGTTGATCTAGGATAGGCTGACAGCACATGCTGAGAGGGCCATTTGAGAGAACCAGGTAGGCTTCAGGCCTGGGAGATCCACGACTGAACAGCTCTTCAGTAATCGCCAAATACAAGAAAATGCTGGGAGCACAAAATCTCAGTACATTAGCTATTCGTGGACTATAGACAGACGATACGATCGATAGGGGGCTCTGTGTAATGCCATGCGGAATTTGGGTTGTCCCTAAAAGCTGATGCTTAGTGAAGATGACCATTTCCAACTCAATGTGCCGAGTGAAGGCGATAAGAGAAAAGTCGAGAATTTTCAGTATAGTCTCGGATTTTAAGCAAGGGGATTCTCTGTCCCCGACCCTCTTCAACCGCGCCCTGCAGTATTCGGTGAGGAAATCCGGGCATAATAAGAGGTCATCCATTTATTATAAATCCTTACAAATATTGGCCTATGCGAACGACATTAATATCATGGGCCGCTCCACATTCAAGGTGAAAGACATATTCGTTAAACTAACCGCAACAGCTGAAAGGATGGAAATCAAGATCAACGAAAACGAAACGAAATACATGGTATCTCTGGCAACGCAGCATCAAGATTTTGTCAAAATTTCGATTTGGACGAATGGGATTTTGAGGTTGTCAATAACTTCAAATTCCTCGGATCGGTACTGACGAGATAGAGGTTAACGAAAGACTTTCAACGGAAAGTAGAAGTTACTTTGCACTCTCGTCGATATTTTGATCAAGGAACGTTTCGCGGTCAACAAAGACCAAAGTATATGGAACCATACTGAACCCATTATGTATGGTCTGGAAATGGTACCGTTGGCCCGCACAAAAGACAGAAAGTTGTTCAAAGACGGATTGGTGCAATAGAGGGATATCCCCCGGTGATTGCCAATGTAAAGGTAGTCGCCCTATGAAAACACTTTTTTGGTTTTGCCCGGAGCTTTCGATCCTGATGGGGATCTTCATAAGTGGTTAGCGGAAACGGTAATTTCACCACTGCACTGAAGAAGATCGTTATAAAGATCGAAAGCTCTGGGAAAAACCAAAAAAGTGTTATAATCTTAGATCGTCTTCAGACTAAAGATTTAATCTGAAGGTCATAAAATTCTAAATAGCAACCAATTTAATTTGTTCTTCAGATTCAAATAGTTTATTTACCCTTAATAATTAATTTCTAAGTCAAAATTTTCCAAAAACTTTCAACAGATAAGACATTAGAGAAGTTAAGACTTATGGCTCTTATGGTTAAGCCTTAGGTCTGAAGTCCGTATTACGGTGACGGTCTTTTCATTGGCGATCACCTATCCGTCAAAAAGCTACCGATCTTTGAGAGACGGGTCTTACGAAGGACCTGCGGACTTTTCTATGTGGAAACTATAGGGAAATTCCTAACAAGGATGAACTACGAACTAGAAGACCCTAATGGAAAGACCGGCATTGCGGCCTCTAACCGAGCGAGAAGATTGAAGTGGCTCGGTCTTCAGAAAGTCCAAGATAAATGAACTCCGGATGGGGCGTGGAGGACGGCGTGTCATTAGACGAGATGGAAAAACATGGTAGACGATGTCATCCAGATCTTCGGGATGCTGCGACGCTGGGAAACGCTGGATTTAAATTGTGTGGAATCGCGAGGTGTTCAAGAGGCCTTATTTAAAAAGGGGTTTATAAAATAAGATTAGGGTAAATTAAGCTAATTCTAAACCTGCCCAAATGGAAACTTTTCGCTACTCCAATTGGAATATGGAATTTGAACCCTGCGGAATTTTTTACTGTCCAAAATTGTTTTTTTTTGTATTGTCTCTTTAATTAACTTCTTTTTTTTATCAACCTCAATTCATACTGATTAATTTTTTATTAAAATTCCGAATAAAATATTGTACGAGTCCATTCAAAATATTATGGATGATAAATTTCTTTTGCAAAAATACTAAAAAAAATTGTAGTGAATTTATTCAATTGGTCTATTATAATTATATAATTCAAAATTTTAAGATGGTAATGAAAGAGATTAAATTCTTCCATTAAGTGAGACATGAAATATTTTCAGTGGTTTAGATGGTGAATTGCGGATGGTTTCATTTTCAGTATCATCGGCAGAGAAACAGTTGAAATATCGCGGAAGATTAATTCTGGTGAGGAAATGATGAAATTCATTTGGTAGAGTTACGATCTTGCCCACTTTCATTTGATCGAAACCACTTGTCATCCACGAACTGACTTGATCTTAAGGTCCAAGAACTCAATAGCCTGCGGAGGAGTTTTAGCAGAGTTTTCTCTGAGAATTCCCATGAAGACCTAAAGATGTTGCCTGTTTTCATTTAATGTTTACTCTCTTGTTATTATTATTCTTGTATGGTTAATTTTATGAAAGAATCTCCTGGTGAGAACATAAAGAGGCCCCAAGTTGCTGAGAAGGTGGAGATTATTTTCCAAGACATTCTTGGGTTTTGCTGTTGCGCACCTTTTGAACCTCTCTCGCACTTTTGCGAGGATGATCAAGAACAATCAGTACAAGAGTCCCTCCGTGTGACTTCCACCATCTAACAAATAAATTGGTGGCGAGTGTTTAGAGACGAAGAAAAGAGCCACAGGTCAGTGGCCGCAATTTTATAATCTTCTCTACATACAACCTCTTCCACCATCATCACCAACTCTTTCTCCGTATTATTCTTCCAGGGAAACACAATTGAACATCTTTCTCTCAAGATGCTTTCCAGTTGATGAAAATTATTGTGTTACCTTCTTACGGTGTGCGTGATCGGAACAAGACATAAATATCTTACTATGGCAAATTCCCAAAGTATTCATCAACATTGCACAATTTGCGAAGATGAATCGATGATCTTATCCCGTGCCTTATGACATTTTTTTTCACTTTGCAGAGAAAGGCGAGGGCGCTATGAAGATGACACTCTTTTCTTTCGCAATCCGGAGGTGCAAATTGTCGTTAATTCAAATCACCTTCCCAAAGAGCGATGAAAAGAAATTGCCACACTGACATATTAAAAATGTTATTAGGTTAATTCAATTCTGTCCACGAGAGACAAAATTTTTATATTGTCGAAGAGAATGAAAAAAAAAGTTTTTAGTTGCCTTTTCTCAAGGTGAAATGAATATAAAAGTACCCAAAAAGAGATGAAAATTGTGGGTTTTAGGCTCACCATGAGATCGCTCATTGACTTCTTCAGTGACCAAATGAGAGGAAATTCAATAGAGGTAGTGAAAAAAAAATTCTTGTATTTTCTAGGTCACAGATCATGCACAAAAAAGAGCAATAAATTTGCACCACTACATCTCACCTATGGATCTTTTCAACTCTCGCAAAGTGTTAATGCCGCAATGTTTTTTTTGTGTCTTCAGTACTCTCCGCATAGTTAATCCTAGACGTGTGCGCCGCACCGGCTGATAGCAGTTGATGTGGATCATTTTAATTGGGTGCCGGCGCTTTAGACAAAAATTCTACAATAGGCATTGTTTTCAAACTTAGCTCCAAATTCATATCAAAAACTAAACAGATTAACAGTAGAATATCAAACAAAGGGCTGGTTTTTGGTAGTTTAGAATACATGGCCTAAAAGTGGGTTAAGAGAGGTGCATCAATTCAAAACATAAAGTTCATTTACGAAATAATTTCTTAATTGCTGTTAAATAATTAAAATTAACTGTCCATTCGTACAATGAACTTTTTGACATTTGTTGCTAAACAGCAAGTGTCTTTTTTTTCGAGAATACCTAATTCATTTTGGACAATATAATCTATTTTGAATTAACAACTAATAAAACAGAGAAATATAAAATTGTCTGACAATTCAAAAAAAATCAGCTTATTCTTTTCGAATACAAGAAAAATCTGAATAGAGCAGCAATGCATTTAAATCCCATCCAAAAATTTCTGATTAATATTTGAAAAAACGCGGTTCTTATTATTTTACGCATAAAATTTTAAGTCTACGCCGAATAACACAAGGTAAGCTAGCAGGGTAAGTATAACTAGTGCTGTGCTCTAATTAAAGCCATTGTCCATGCTCTTAAAAAAGAGCTTTATCCAAATGCATAAAATAAGTCCTTAATAAGTACTAATTAAGTCCTTAATTAAGGCATTTTTTGAGCGATAGTAGGGACATCTTGTGGAAATTGGAATAGGGTATATGCTGAAGACATGTTAATCATTGGATAAATAGACATGAAATAATTGGAGGACGTTTGAGAAAAACATAACTGTAACATGTTATTAAATACGTGAAATGCTTCCAGAAAGTTTTCCTTCTTTTAGTGATAAATCCATAAAAAGTAAGTTCAGTGAAGGAAGAGAAGTGTAATACGTTAACATTATTGTAATTATTATATTGTATATTATTGAAATACGGTTATTGAACCAATTTCTAAAAGGTAATTTTGTGACCATTCTCAAAAATGCTGGGGCAAATAGTACCAGACATAAGGTATTATCCTATTTTGATTCGCTTCATTACGGGCTTCCGTAAATTTGAAAAAATACCTAGAGGACATATTTTTATAGAAAATTTATTCATCTACACCTTTGTAAAACACAGTTTTCTCTGCGAGAAAAGTGAGAAAACGAGAAAAGCGCTTTTCAAGATATTTTAGAAAAAACACACAAAAGACTGCAAATCGTTTGACCAATACAAACAAAAAGCGGCGAGACATTATAATGACGTTTCTTTTCGCCGTGAGACATCAGAAATTGCTTCGCTTTTTTGTTACTTTCTGCTGTATACCTTTTGTTACTTTTTACCCCAAGTGGCCATTTTTAATAAAAGGATTTCTGGAGAAAAGAACTTTTGTGAAATTCTAAAATAGATAGCGGATTCGTATTCAACGAATCCAAATTATTTAGAAAGTATTCACCAGTGCATCAATTTTGGAGAATAAGTAGGTAATAATTGTTATGCCCAACGCACAATAACTTTTATTTTGTAAACATGTTTTTGACATTTTAATGAGAGCGAATGAAACCGACATCTAGTTATCTTGCTCTCTTTCATTGTAAATTTTAAAAACATGTTTATAAACAAAAGTTATTGTGCGTTGAGCATTATCCTCTGCAAGGAAAATATTTGAAAAATAGGGCTAAAAATTTCGATATTTATTATTTTCTTAATTTCTTGTTCGAATTCAAAGAAACCTACGACATTGAAGAAGGTCTGTGGAAGGTCTATTTTTTACCTTGTAAGATATTAAATTTTGAATTTTTCGATTTGTGACTTTTTTCCCCAGTCTCCGCTACAGTGCCCGTTTTCTTATTCAGACGATTGGGAAACAAAAGCACAAGTGTCCGCTTCGTTATCCGGATGGATTTTTTGAATTTTTTCAACGTCTCTAAAATATAACACAAGATTTTTTTTGATTTTTTTATAGCATTACAATAAAATTTTTAAAGAAGATGAAAAAAACATAATTAGAGAATTCTATGCTATTATACCTCATTTATTAAACAAGAACATCACAGGATTATTCATTTTCATTGCTGAACACATATAACCTCAAAATTATTTTAAATGTTATCGTCGAGAATTCGTCCGGATTAGAGAGCGGGCTCTGTAAATCCTCTTTTTAATCCATGATCCGAGAGTATCAAACCCACAAGATTTCCTAATTTTAATAAATCCTCTCCCTAGTCCCACCACCCAATCCACAAAAAATTACTCTGACTCAAAAATGACTGATTTTTTGTGTACAAGAGATGGTCAAAAAGATTACTCCTAATTGGAAGCTTAAAAATTAGTCGTATTCGCGTCATATTTTGATCACAGCAATACTCAAGAATGAATTAGTAATATAATCGTTATTTTACGTTTCGAAAGTTTACTCTGACATTCAGTAACAAAAGCGACTCCAAACGACGGTCTTTTTCCAACGGTAATCTTACTCCAAATTGCTATTTGGGCAGTATTTAATCCGGAAGCTAGAAGTGCATACTTTCCCTTGAGTTCCAAGGAGCCATGTTCCATGAATTTACATTTCACAAAATATTCAATACTATATAACTTTTTAACGGGTTGTACTATCGATTTTCTGTTCCAGAGATCTGAAACATTTCTCCTGAGGGATTTCAGGACAACAGTTCTATCCGACAACAGTTTCAGCCAGTGAAAAAAATATCTGGTACCGACAGTATATCAGAGCAGACACGAACATAGTAAAAATTTTGCCAATTAAGCAAAACCGTTTTTTCTTTTTCTTTGAGAAATAAAAAAAATGAAGAATTGAAAATATATGTTTTGTAGGCCTTGGGGTAACTGCTTAAAAAGTACTTAGCTGAAAGTCCTTAATTAAGTACATTTTGAAAATTCTTTTTATGTCTTTAATAGAAACTACTTAGTTAAGGACTTTTACAAGGACCACAACTAAGTACTCAGTGTTAAGGTTGAGTCATGCCGTATTACTTTTTCTACTTGTTACAAGGCGTTAATGTTTGTCTTATTTTCATATATTTTTTAAGTAGTTGAATGTTCTACATCTCCTTAAAATTAAGTCATTGGATTAGCAACTTAACAAATACTTCATAAGTAACACTTAATGTGTTAGCCGCGTAATTTCAATATTGACCTTAAAAGTCTGATATATGTACATATATTCCTCCAATAGATTGCTGTTTCAGCTGAATCAAATTAGAAAGTAAATTGGTAAAAATCAATATTCCAATGTTAAATCATGAATTCTTAGAAAAATTCTACAATTAAAAATAATTTAGAGGTTGGAAAACTCCCTTTAAATTTTGATAAATAAATCTTTAATGTACACTCTGAAATTGTATAATTATTAAATTATTAAACAAAGTCCCAAACTTTCAAAATGGTTTATGCGTTACGTATTCTGCGTTATACAAAATTATAACTTTTACCGTACACAAAAAAATCATAAAATTGTTTGTAAATGTTTTTGAATTCTTATTGGGTAGGGGAGATCGGGGCAGAATTAGTCAGGAGATAGGTTTTTCAGGATAATCCGTCCTTCCGGTAAGCGTCGGAATTTGTTGATCAAATCCTATGAGTCAAACACACAATTTCACCAGAGCTTTCGACACTTGTCGTGTCTTCCTCAGTGGTTTGGTTGGTCTTTTCTTTAGGATTTTTGTCACTAATTCTTCTACTTTTTTATGCCCCACAGTCGGCTATCCCTTTATACAAGAATTAGTCGGGGGTAGAATTAAATAGTGGGGTGTTATAATTTTCCATAGAAAGAGTGTAAAACAAGTTATTTTGCATTTAGAATAAATAATTCCGTTTTTATTCATTGAAATATTTATCATTCTAATTCAATGAATTTCCTCACAAAAAATTATATTTGTTATTATATTGGCTAATTCTGTCCCAGTCCTCCCCTACTTATGAAATGTTCGTAAATCGTATAAATCACAAACAAATTCGTAAAAGTTTGTAGTTTTATAAACAAACTTAGTGAGATAATCACTTGTCGAGCATTTTTTGTTTTTTTTTTTTTACAAAGATCTGTTCGTAAATATTCGTAAATACACAGAAAATGTTCATAAAATTTTGTCATGTGTTTGTAAATTTTTGCCAAACAAACAAAAATTTACGAACCAATGTTGCGAAAGTTTACGAACTTTTCAGTGGGTTATACGATTTACGAGCATAAGGTAAAGTGCCCTCGAGCCGACCAGTTCCTCGACTCGACCAGTTCCTCGACTCGACCGGTGATCAATATTTGAATGTTTGATGGTGAATTTCTATGAAATTGTCACTGATTCGTATTTATTTATGGAATAATTGACCTATTAATGCTAGATCATACGCTAAATATTTGTGCAAATATAAATAAATTGAATAAATGACTCTACCGGTCGAATTGAAGAACCGGTCGAATTGAGGAACCGGTCGACCTAAGGGCACTTTACCTTAAGTCCCCGGAATACACAAAAATTTACCAACAATTTTACGAAATATTTTTTTTCTGTGTATATGTAAAGACTGATCCTATGGAAACTTAGCTTTGGCCTGAGAAATTGTATCGACTCACACATCAAGTAATCCTCTACTTCCTCTGTGGAAATACTAGAGCACACCTGATAAGTCTTAAGGCATTTTTTGTGGTACATTTTGCGATTGATTTAACTGTTTTCCTGGGGCAAAATCTGTGTGGTAATTTCTCTAATTGGTGCCTTCCTTGGCGCACTTTTTCTCACCTGCCTCAATCTCAAGCTTAGCTCTAATCATCTTCAGGTAAGTGATGATTAATTAATTAATCGATTTGTTCAATTGCCATTCGCATGCGATCAACTAGACTCCACGTACGATGAGCGCGAAAATTTATGCATTAGCGGCTCTATAAGTATTTGCAATAAGGGAGTAGATCAATGCATTAAGTATGATCAATTTGGCACAAGTTGCTATATTATGAGCACAGAATTCACTGTTAGATCATCATCATTGAGATTTTCCAGAATAAATTGGGTGTGTTGTGTGACTGTGATCTTCGTGGTTTATTATTTTGAGATTTGCCAGCAATTTCCGCTACATCACCAGAAAATATCCACACTTTGGGCAAACACATCCAGCCACATCTATATGCAACAAATTCAGAGATGCTTAAAATTATTCCTGAAATGCCCATAAATCTCACTCAGAGTCTCCAGAAACACTTTACTTTTCACACATTCCATCGTATTTTCATTCATTTGAATATTCTCCATGGTGAAATTGGTTCTTTGACACTCTCAGCATAAGTCACACTTCTCAAGAGAAATGTTACAAAAATAAATTTGCAAATTCTCAAGAAATGTTTGGAACATTTCTCACTGGGTTTTATTTTATGATGGACAGCACAAAAAATATGAATACCGAAGTAGGAAATGCTTTCTTTCCATTGAAAAATTATTGCCGCGCAAGTATTATGAGAAAAAAATTTATATTACCAAAATTTCTGTTAATTACAATATTTACGTAAGTGAAGGAATTGTATACGTGATGAATACGAAATGTAATTTACCCAAGAAATTCGCGAAATAATTTTAAAATCATACTAGGAAACTCTGTGATTGAATACAGAAAGCATTGTAGAATATTACAATTTTCTATTAATATTGCAAAATGAATAGATAATCAATTATTTTAAGAATAAATACAAGGACTTCATGATTCGGATTTTAGATAGGGGAGACTGGGGCAAAAACTCACAAATCGAAAATTTGAAAATTTAATACCTTGCAAGATAAAAAAGATAGCAGGTTAATTTTTTTTCCAAAGATAGCCTCCATAGATTTTCCTCAATGTCGTAAGTTTCTCAGAATTCGAACAAGAAATTTAAAAAAAAAATATTGAAATTTTTAGCCCTGATTTTGAAATATTTTCCTAACAGCAGATATCATGTTTAACCTATTTATTTACCAAAATTGATGTACTGGTGAATATTTCCTAAATTATTTGGATTCTTTGAATAGGAAGCCTTTATCCATTTTAGCATTTTCCAAAGATCCTTTTCTGCAGAAATCCTTTTATTAAAAATGACCATTTGGAATAAAAAGTGACAAAAGACATGGGGCAAAAAGTAACAAAAACCGAAGCAATTTCTGATGTCTCACGCCGAAAAGAAACATCATGTACGAACAAATGTTTATAAAAGTACAAAAAATGTTCGTCAACTTATTGTGTTACGAACAATGTTTGTGAGAAAGTTCAAACTTTTATAAACTTTTTTGTGGATAATACGATTTACGAGCAATTTGTAAGTCCCTAATAGGAATTCACAAACATTTACGAACAATTTTACAAAATATTTCTTTCTGTGTACAGAAATACTAACAACTTAATTAAGCTTCTGTTACGTTTTTCAGGAATACATTTCAGCTAGTCCCACGGATCTCATTTAGCAAATTAAAATTCAGTGAAATTTGTCACGTGTTGGTGAAACAAATTAACAAACCATCCCAATTTGTCACTAATTGGAAAACCAAGTCTATCACCAAATTTGGATTGACACGAATTTCAATGATTAAATTGAACTTTTCCTAAACTGTCTGAAGTGGTTTTTGAGGTGTGGGATTTAAAAAAAAAATATGAAAGACGCCAAAAAGTAAAAGTGGTACAGAAGACTATATATTCGCAAAGCATCTTTTTATGGGAGTACTTAAAAAGTATACTGCTTCTATTATGAATTTGCCATAAATCAAAAATATAGGTAAATTTTCTCAAGTTTTATGAGATATGTAGCAAAAACGAAACTTGTGATGACTCTGTCAATAAATGGGAGCTTTAAGAGTGTGAAAATTGCAGAAATTTATGAAAATGATTAACCCTCTCGGGAAGGTCAAATCGCTGTGGCAAAATTTTGATGTGTGATGCAGCAAAAAACAACTCTCCGGAGATCATCTTGTCGTGCCAAGTGTTTTCCTCCTTTCTAGATGGAATGTTGATGGAAAATCATCTTATTCATCCATCGTGGTGCACGAAAACGACCAAATACACCAATTTGATGGTAATATTGTCGAGGGAGCAACTTAAGAGGAGATATGTTTTCACCCAAAACACTTTTTACTTTCTAACCAGCCAAGGCAAAATCACTTAAGTGTCTACCGGTTGCGACTTTTTGAAAGCAATTCTAATCGTTGGAGCAATTTAGCGGTCTGCATGTTGTATTTGAATTGATTCACTTGGGATTGTTTGACTTTTTTGACTTACAGAAAAAGTGCAACAACATGCTTTTGAGGTTGCTGTGCAATTTTGCCCCATTAAGGGTGAAGTCATACCTTGTGGCCAGATAGGCTTTTTCATTTGGTAATAACTAT